>NC_044984.1:60046773-60346773 GCF_008728515.1 Papio anubis
AGAGAGAGAGAAAAGAAAAGAAGTGCTCAAATTAGAATCTCTGTATATAAAGTATTTATCTAAACATTCTCATATTTGTAAAATTCCAGGGATGTTGACATCATATAGAACAAG
The DNA here is from genome assembly GCF_008728515.1 of Papio anubis. Classification (NCBI taxonomy): domain Eukaryota; kingdom Metazoa; phylum Chordata; class Mammalia; order Primates; family Cercopithecidae; genus Papio; species Papio anubis. The sequence continues at coordinate 60,046,888 of NC_044984.1, forward strand.
CATAATTTGCAAAACCAGCATGTTTCTTCTATTTAAAGCAATATCCCCTGGGTGTGACCTGAGCTTGTAAAACAAGTTCATTATATTTCCTTTCTGGAGACAACATGTCAAACCTTAAATATGGCTACTAATCAGAAGGGTAATTAAAAAACTTCAGCTGTGCAAAGAAGGAATTTATATTCAGCAGGGTTGAGAATAAAGGGTAACGTTTTCAAAATTTGAGAAAAACCTATGTTATTTACCTTACTCATCTACTTTGCTTACTACAAGCCCCTTTTATCTTCTCTTCATATTATTTAATTTTCTCCCTGCCTGAAAGTAGCTTTAGTCTATCTGACAAAAATATCATAATCCAAAAAATGGCAAGGAGAATTCAACAACAACAACAAAAATAATCAAAGCCATTCAAGGTTCATGTGCCCAGACTAAGCTGTATTTATGGAACAGTTTTTTTTTCTAGAAGTCCAATGTGTAAATTAAATTGCACCAAGGCAAGTCAAATTATTCCCTGACCGTTTGTAGTATGCAATGTTTTATGTGACTTTTTACCCTCTTATTCAATAAAACAATACGTACTTGTATAGCAGCCAGACGAAGCGGTGAGTCACAGTCATCTAAGAGATGCCAAGTACTGTACCTCCTTGAGGAAACACACTCACCATGTGTAATGAGGACTCTCTGGATTTCCTGAAGTGATTCAACATAGATTGAATTCAATATTCAACTGAATAACTGTAGATGTTGACAATCACAAGATCGGATGTACGAGAGTACCACTTGTCTTTGTGTAACTCCCACTCATTTATTACCAGTTAAGAGATGCACCCCTGTTAGATTGGAGTGGAACACTGTCACTCAAGCAAAGAGATTATAGAATGTGGCCAGTTCCTTGTGGATATAAAATAATCAAGACTTTTTGAGGAAATGGTTGCCAGCTTTGGTTTTGTGCTAGAGACCTCCCATTGATCTCTCAAATTATTCAACTTTTAGCTCAAGAGGGATGCTAAGCCAGGCTGGCCACCCAGGTATTTGATAATATAGGTCCTGGTGTCTATAGGAAAAGGAGCTTATAAAAATCCACAGCATGCTAGATGTCATACCAACAGAAATTATTGCTTTTAAACTCAGGCAGAATAGGATAGATTTGATATGGTTGGCATTAGGGAGCCAATGTGGGCTTTTGAATGAGGAAGTAAGGATTTGATTGAAAATTCATTTTCACTCCTAAATTGCATAAACACTAATGCTTAGGGAAATTCAGCATCTTTGTCAACTTTGGAGACAGTAACCAAAAACAGAGATTTGGGGGTACAGGAGTAAAATGATAAGAACAGGAGTGGGGGTCAGGGAGAAAGGTACAGTTGCCAGAGCTGTAGTGGGCACAACCACTGGAGGGCAAAAAGGGCTTTATATACAGCTTGAACCAAGTTCATTAAAGAATAAGGCCATTTGGACTTAGCAAAAGTCGAATAATCACCAGAGGACTTGGCTTTATTACCCAAAACATCTAGGTCCTTTAATCACAAAGTGTTTGGAAGGTTGGAATTTCAATCTAAAGTATAAAAGCATCACAGCAAGCTTCCACCTGAACTAAAAGTTGAAGAATCAACTAACTCCCGAAGAAGAAAGACTAGAATGTGCCTCTTGAGGAGACACAAGGTGACTACAGTGCAAGAAAGTGGCAGGCCACTTCCAAACTGCCCATTTGATAGGTTCAAATGGAAAGCCTCTCTCAAAACTCCAGTTCCAAGATGACACCTAATTTACTTTTTAACTTTTATTCTTTGCCTAAAATAAATAAGAAATATGAGTGTTCTTTCATTGTAATGATGAATATGATGCCTTGTATTTACAAGATTCCTGTTCTGTAATAATTTTAATGATGTGCATATAAGAATCACCATGAATGCTCCACCACAGTGATTCTCAAAGTGTGGTCCCTAGACCATCAGCAAGGTCTTTGGGAACTTGTTAGAATGCAGTCTCAAGCCCCACCCCAGACTTACTGAATCAGAAACTTTGAGAGAAGAGTTCAACAGGCTGTATATACTTTAACAAGCCCTCCAGGTAGGCTCGAGTTTGGTACCTTCTGAGGTAGGCTCAAGTTTGAGAGCCTCTGCTTTTAAGTCACAGCAGGAACTATTCAAAATAATTAAGGTCATTAGCTTGACTTGAGCTACAAGGTATAGAAAAAAAAAATCAACCCAATGGGAAATTGTTCAATAACTTTCAAAATTATCAAACATAGGTGTCAAAGCCCTATCTCGTACGTTTCTTTTAGTGAATTGATTTATGTTGTTTATCTAGAGGGGGGTAAATTGGTATTTTTATTACTACTGGCCCCCTTATAAAGCTACTGATAGGCCATATAAGTTTTTTAATATTATAATTTTTGTTAACGTTATAGACCTTTTAATTTTGAATCCCTACCTTCCTTTTGAAGGCCTCTGAAATGGCCCTTCCCTAAATCGGTAGTTGTGAGAAGGGAATGGAATAGTTTGGCCAATGTGAGAATTCATTTCAACCTCCCCAGGTGAGAGGATAAAATTGCACCCCAGTTCCCCATCATATGAATTAGAAGAGGTATGAGTCTTCTTCCCAAAGTTTGTTTAGCAACCAACACATGTCCCTTATAAGGAAGGTGATTCCTCTAAGATCATCATCTGTGAGAGCAATGTAAACCTGAAATCGAGAACAACCATCTTACCCACTATGTTGAGAGATCTTGACTAAAAGTGAAACAGACACCCAGAAGAAAAAGGAGACCAGGCATGGTGGCTCACACCTATAATCCCAGCACTTTAGGAAGCTGAGGCAGGCAGATAACTTGAGCCCAAGAGTTCGAGACCAGCCTGGGCAACATGGCAAAACCTCATCTCTACAAAAAAACACAAAAATTAACCAGACGTGGTGGCATATGCCTATAGTCCTAGCTACTTGGGAGGCTGAGGTGGGAGGCTCTCTTGAGCCCAGGAGGTTGAGGCTGCAGTGAGTCATGACTGTGCCACTGCATTCCAGTGTAGGCAACAGAGCAAGACTCTGTCTCAAAAAAATAAATAAATAAATAAAAAATAAGAGAGAGAGAGAGAAAGGGAGACCTGCAAGTGTTGTTTGAACTCCCAGAACCAACCATCTGTGAAGCCAAATTAATCCTAGGACCTCCCAGCATGTCAACCAATAAATTCCCTTTTGACTTGAGTTAGTTTCAGTTGGATTTCTGTGCCTTAAGACCAAAGAACCCTGAATAATACAATCTCTCAAATAATTTACAGCTTTGTGTGAATTGCAGATGTTCTAATAAACACCTTCAAGGGGAGGCATACATAAAAGATCGTGCCTGACTGGTAGTCAAGAAATCAGAAACAGGGTTTTGGTACTATCTATTGAAGAACTTGGGCAAGTTTTAAGTCTCTGAGCTTCTCCTTACTTACATGTAACAGAAGAGATTGGTCTAGATCTATTCAAGAAGCAACTATTCTAGAACTGATAGAGGCCTCAGAGATCAATCTGTTCAAACCTTTATTTTAGAAATGAGAAAACCTGGCCAGGTGTGGTGGCTCACACCTGTAATCCTAGTGCTTTGGGAGGCCGAGGCAGGTGGATCACTTGAGTTCAGGAGTTCAAGACCAGCCTAGGCAACATGGCAAAGCCCTATTTCTACAAAAAATACAAAAATTAGCTGGGCGTGGTGGCACATGACTGTGGCCCCAGCTACTCAGGAGGCTGAGGTGGGAGGATCACTTGAGCCTGGGGAGGGTAAGCCTGCAGTGAGCTGTGATAGTACAACTACACTCCAGCCTGGGCCATAGAGTGAGACCCCCGCTCGCCCAAAAAAAAAAAAAGAGAGAGAGAGGAGGAAAAAGAAGAAAAAACTTGCAGAGAGTCATTTAGTCAATATCATAGAGCCTGTAGGTAGTTGTAGTTGTGCAGGCTCAAACACACTGGCCCTGACTCCCAAACCAGTGCCCTTTTCACAATGGTACCTAACTGTACTTTCTGAAGATGCATTTAGTTAATCATTGTTAGCTTTATATACTAACATACTAGGATGGCCTTGGTTGCAAGTAACTCAAATAATTTTTAAATTAGAGGTTTATTGTTCACATATCAAGATGTCCAAAGAAAGGCTGATTCCACTGTTGGTGGGCCCAGAGATCTATAGCATATTAAAACCTAGATTCTTTCCTGCCATTCTCAGCCTGTCGACTTTGGTGCCAGGTTCTTTTCCTTATGGTCACAAGATAGGAACAGCAACTCACACAAGTCCTTACACAAGTCCAAAAGCCAGATGGGGAAAAAGTGTTCTTATCAATTATATGTAATGTGGTATACCAGATAGCATCCTGGACAAGAAAAAGGATATTAGGGGAAAACTAAGGAATGCTGAAAAAAGTATGTACTTTAAGTAATAATAATGCATATGTTTTGTTTAATTAATTGGGACAAATGTATGACACTATTGTAAGATTTTAACAGTAGGGGAAACTGGGTGTGGGGCTTATGGAAACTACTTGTACTGCCTTTGCAATTTTTTCTATAAATTTTTTGGTAAAATTATTCTAAAATTAAAAGTATATTTTAAAAACCAAAATAACTGGCCTTTGCTTGAGCCTGCAATAAGCAGTTTGCTCCTTTTCTCCTTTGAAAAATATCTTTGTTCAGATTTCTACCGTTAAGTGAACTGTTAAATGGCTGTTCCCTTGCAGACAACTTGACTAAACTGACTTTAGATAGAAGTATTTCTTGTTTCACTGGAGTTAGATACTCATTGAATCTGCAACAATCAATGGAAATTGAGCTATTATCAAAATGCTATTTCATTGTACGCTGCAATCACTTGTAGAGTATAATTGCTAATGCTATAAATGGTAATTGCATGCTACACCTTCCTCCACTCAAAGTCATATGCACATGAACTGCAAATATTCTTGTTGTTGCACTACAGAGCCTTGCAGATAAAAGATGAATTATACGCAGCCAAGTTACTGGCTCAGCCAGTCGCAACACAACACAAAAAAGGTGACTATAAAAACCATCTCTATTTCTCTCCAATACGCCATACTCCCTCTTCCAACACACACACGTATACACAATTGGGGTGGTGGTGGTTGTGAATGTCTATATAATTTCAAATTCATCACTGCAGAAACTCCTCATGTGTGTACCCAGGAGAATAATCATTGAGAATCCCATCCCCCCATGGTAAAATCAGAGCACATAACACTGAAAATCCAGATGCCAATTCAAACTGTAAGGATATTTTGAAAAATCCCAATATTTAAATTTCTAAATAATTTTAAAGACTCTGAGCAGGCCTCTAGCTCTTTGATTAGGAAATGCCTTTAAAAGACTGTAGATATGGCCATGCTGGGTTATTTGGAGAAGTATCAACTAGTTTCTTTTCTCCTCTTTCCTTCCTAAGGATTTTGAGACCATTTAGATAAAGTCTAATGCTTTGAAGATGGAAGTTCGAGTCGTTTTGTGAAAAGGAAGTTGTATGAGGTGTTTTTGTCAGGTTAATTAACTGTAAACCCTGAACTCTTTCTGAATCAGAGGCCACCAGTCTCAAGACATTCACACTTTGCATGGGGTGTGCAAGAAAGCAGCAATATCTGAGAAAGCAAGAGATGGCAAGACTTACCTTGAAATTTAACCAGGGGAAAAATCCTAATGGATTCTCCTTGTATGACAACAACATAGAGGCATGAGAATGTACTTAGGTCGAGGATTGTAACGGAAAATAATTTGCGGGGGAGGATTGTTTGTTTGTTTGAGACAGGGTCTCACTGTGTTGCCCAATCTGGGGTACAGGAGTGTGATCACAGCTCACTGTAGCTTCAACCTCCCAGGCTCTGGCGATCTTCCCCACCTCACTCTCCCAAGTAGCTAGGACTACAGGCATGCTCCACCACGCCCGGCCAATTTTTGTGTTTTTTGTAGAGATGGGGTTTTGCTGTGTTGCTCAGGCTGGTTTTAAACTCCTGGGCTCAAGCGATCTCCCCACCTTGGCCTCTCAAAGTACTGGGATTACAGGCATGAGCCACTGTGCCTAGCCTGAAAATATAATTAACTGGACTTCAAACACTAGACCTGATTCTCTAGTAAAAAGAAATACAAATATATCCCATGATACAAAAATCCTGACATGTTGAATCTCTATTTTAGGAGTTACCCATACATATTAAAGAAGGTTACTTCTAAAAGGCTTCAAAGCCTTTTTAAGGTCATCTAAAAAGGCTAAAAGCCTTTTTAAATGACTAAATAACTAATCAAGGTATTTGATGTTAGGAGACCCGGTCTATGAAGATTTAATCATATACAAAGGTGATAATTGTTGAAATGATGAGAATATAAAAAGCAGATATAGCTCAGGTTTTAAAAATCATAAATTCTGTATAACTTCTGAGGAGCATAAATTCTACAGAAAAGTAGTACAGCTGGAAACGTTGAAGCCTAAGAAATAAATCAATGAAAACAGCCTGAACAGAGCAGATCATAAGGAAGAATTGAACTTGACACAGGTACATTCAACACAGAAAGGTACTCATTCAAATGGCACCTGGAGCTTACGGATGGAATCCTGAGAACCAAGGAAGAATGAAATGCCTGGTTCAAGACTAAATTGTCACTGATACGGTCTTAAAGAATTCTTTGCTAGCAGTATACGCTGTTTAATTGAGTGACTATGTTCTGGGAGATCCTAGCATCCCCAAAAAGCACACTGGTGTTTTGTAGTTGGTCTGTGGGATTAATCTGATAGGTAGAAGCAGGAATGTGACTTGTCGTGGATGAGCTCTATCCAAAGCAGGACATTTTGTGTCCAACATTTATCATTTGCTCTTGCAATAGCAAAGACAGTTAGTGAACACAGGTTTATCAAAAAATGAGAAGATAAACATAACAGTGCAATTCCAGACTGTTCAAGAGAACTTCTCTCAGTCTTGCTGGTTGATTATAAAATGGATATCTATCTTTTATTCTATTTTAATGAATATTATTAAAAGAAATACCACAAATTAAAATCAACAACAGCTAAAGTGATACTCCTTAAGACTTACAGTTATAAAATTTGTCCCTGGGATATTGAATTTGTTGAAGTAATTGTTTCCACTTTCCCCTCACACACACTCATACTAGCAAAAACTGGAGTCTGTAAATCATTAGGATCAGAAAACTGATTGACGAATCAAATTTCATAAATATTTACCCAGAGAAGAAGGAATTGATCCCAATGAAAATTTAAATAAAATTTTAAAAGGAAAAACTGGAAATTGTTAAACTGTTCAAGAAACCAATCAAGATTTAAGAAAAATTGCTTCAGAAAACTTGTTTTTACAAAAATGCATTAATTTTGTTACTGTTCCCATTTGAAGGTTTGCTTTCATAACCTCAGCCTCAAAACATCTTCAAAGAATGTTCAGTCAAAAGAAGTTAGTATCAGATATTTTCTGAAACCCCTGAATCTGGTATGTGGAATTCAATTTATGCCATCGTATCTCCCAACTTTTGTATATATTGTTCTCTCTGCCTCAAATTCCTTTCTCTGTTTTATATTCTAAGAGAACTCAGGATTTATGCTGCAAGACTCAACTTACAAAAATTGCCTACAGATTGGACCCTCCTAACCTTTGGGCGGAGTTAGATACTTTTACCCTCTATGCTTTTGTAAGGTTCCTGTATGAATATCAAATCAATATAATTTCTTGATTATACGGCCATCTCATGTAGACTAGATACGAGATTTCTCTAGGGCATGGCTCATGTTCTAATCCATTTGCTATGAAATCTCTGGCACATAATAGACATGTAATTAATTATTGCTGAATAACCTAGTGGACATATAAGTGAGGTCTCCATGCTAGTCACTCATTCATTCCTCTTGTCCTTTATGAACAAAATCATCAAATCTACACTGTAACTTTAAAGATGTATTTAAGAAAAAGTTCTCTCCTATACATAGTACATACAATACTAAACATGTATTTTGTGATGTATCTTTATTAGTACACCCCTTCCTTTTCACCTTCTCCCTATCTATCATCAAGAAAAGCAGTGCATTAATAGGAATCCACTTGAGACTGGGATGGCCGGTTCAGGACCTCTTCTCTCTGGGTGTTGGTGGGGGCATCCCTAGAGTGTGGAGCACTTTCTGGGAGGTCCAGAGGTTAGGTCAACCAAGGGCTTTTTCTTTCCATCCCTTCTCAATTTGACTCTGGATTCAGCTGAATATAGTTAAAGGATTAATTGCCATCATTTTGTTCCCTAAATTAAGAGTCATTGTGGTAAGAACCAAGCATAGCAATATGGGCCAACCACAAAGAAATAAATTACTTTGTAAGTTTCAAAAGATTTTCACCAAATTACTGCCCTGTGCAAATGATGTTGGGGGGAAAATTTTGTTTGAAAAACATTTTCTTTTGTGACTATAATAAGGTATGTGCACCCCTGCTGAGATATGAGTCACATCCCCTGTGTTAGGAAACTGTGGCTAGTTTTTGTGGGTTTGGGGTTTTGTATTAAATTTTCAGTGCCTCATGTTTCCTATGACTGATGAATGGATCATCACCTGACTCATAGGCTCTTTTGCTATGGATCACCGAAGTGTAGCTTTTAAAATTCAGTAATGTGGCACCCAGCTGCTCAGAGTTTTAATATGGAGCGAGAAACGCCGGAAACATGTAACCAGTGCTTTGAAATGTACATTTCTGAAGTCACCTCTTCCCAGCTTTTTGCAGAATTATAATTAAACTGGTCTAGACTAGTTTGCAACTCTTATTTTTAGAGACCTACAGTGCCCCTTTTTTGGTCTAAGTAGGGATACAATAAACATTTGGGTTTTTTTTTTTTTTTTCCAGATTAAAGACATGCCACTGACCTCAATTTCAGCATTCCTGAAAGTGAATATTTATTTATTTATTCAACAAATACTTACAGGATGTCTACCTTGTGTTCCACTTATGGAGATAGTGGTACTTATTTAGATAGCCCAGGGTGATTGAAGCTCAGATTATGGGAATTTGTAGGGAGAGTATAAGGGATAAGATTGGAAAGAGCAGTCAAGAGCTAGATCTTAAAGAACCTGCATGTCAAGCTACAGAGTTTGGGCTTTATCCTGAGATCCAGGAGGAGCCCTGAATGGTTTCCACAGAGGGGTGAAATGAGACCTTTTGCACCAGAGTTAAGAAGAAATTAGATGAGGGCAAAGTAAGATGTGAATGGCATACCAGTTAAGAGCCTGTCATCATCATCCAAGAGGCAGATGGGGTAGAGCTGGAATGAAAGCAAGATCAGTGGGCATAGAGCTAGAACTAATAGGACCTGGCAATGAATCCTGGACTGTGGTTTAGAGTCCTAGCAATCAGACTCTTAATGTTGGAGCCCAACCCCCATCACCACCCCAAAGGTACAATCCTTGGTTCTCCTCTTTTCTCTGGAAACACACACTTCCTTGCAATCACAACCAATTTCGAGATGCCACTCAAATTTATATGTCCAGCCCAGACATCTCTGAACTCTAGACTTGAATATTCAACAGTCTATACAACACCTCCATTTGGATGTTTAGCAGAGCTATTCAACATAATATACCCCAATCTAAATGGGAGACCTTCCCTGAAATTTGGCTTACCCGCAGTCTTCTCCATTTCTGTTAGTAGCAATTCCACTTTCAATTGCTTACATCTGAAACTTTGATGTAATGATGACTCCTATATATATATTTATATGTGTATATGTGTGTATATATGTATACATATACATATATATGCATACATTTATATATATATGTTTCACATTCAGTCCATCAGCACATGTCCTTGGCTTTAACTTTAAAATTTACAAAGAATCAGATTCCTTCTTCCCACCTCCACCACTACCACTCAAATCAAAGCCACCACCATCTTACTCCTGGATTATTATAATAGGCTCCTAACCTGTCTACCTGCTGCTCCCTGGCCCTTGCAGTCTATTCTCTACATAGCAGCCACAATGATGCAACACCCCCGCCAACCTTTTATTTGAAGCTTTTCGAGCATACAGAAAACTTGAAAGAACAGTACAATATAAAATGTCTTTTGCAGCTTATTTTTCTGATCCAAGATCCAATCAAATGCAATTTGATCACATTTGATTGTTATATATTTTTAGTCTTTCTTAATCTAGAATAATCTTTCTCCTTTTTAAATGACATGGACTTTTTCATATAGAATATCCCACACTTTCTAAATTTGTCAGTTTCCTCATAGATTATGTTGTATAATTCATATTGCATCAGATCAAGAGGCACATAATGTCAGGTTGTTTTAATGCTTGTGATGCTGTTTGATCACTTGGCTAATGAATCAACTCATCAGAGTTCTCCATTGGGAAGATAAATGTTCCTCAACAAATACTTATAGGATGTCTACCTTGTGTTCCACTTACAGAGATAGTGGTACTTATTTAGATAGCCCAGTGTGACTGAAGCTCAGATTATGGGAATTTGTAGGGAGAGTATAAGGGATAAGATTTGAAAGAGCAGTCAGGAGCTAGATCTTAAAGAACCTGTGTGCCAAGCTACAGAGTTTGGGCTTTAGTAATTAGTAAGAAATTAGTAATTAGTAATAAGAAATTCATAGGGTGATACTTTGGCACCTTTCAAATATCCACGATCTTTTACCCAATGGTTTTGGTATCTACTAATAACCTTTTCTAGATTATTTATTGTACTGGAAGTTGCAAAATCGTGACTCACTCCTATTTTGTAACAGACATTTTAGTAAAAAATCACCTTCTTTATTTTTCCCTTTCTTCTCTTCTACCCTTTCCTGCTGCCCTACTTCTCCTCCTCCTCCTTCTCCTGCCTGTCACAGTGGACTCAATGTTCACTCAATTTTAATTCAATGGATTATCATTAACTACCACAGAATGATTTATTTAAAATGTATATCAGATCCTGTTCTGTTCCTCTACCGAAGCCTCATCAATGACTTCCTCCTTCACTTGAAGTAAATGCCTAAGTCCTACGGTGGCCTGCGAGGTCCTGCATGATCCAGTCTCCAGTTCCTCTCCCGCCTCACTTTTTGCTCACAACTCCAGCCATCTGCTCTCCTGACTGTTCCTCAACCACTCCACAGTTGGTCCTGCCTTGGGGTCTTTGGCCCCACCACATCCCCTCTCAGTAATGCTTCTCCTCTAGATATTCCCGTAATTTTGTTCCTTATCATTTTCTATTTTTCTCTTAAACCCACCTGACTAGTTATTTTTACATTTTTTAAGTCAATACTCCCCATCCTTCTTACTATACTACTTTATTTTCTCCACCAATTTTATCAATTTCTTACATTATTTCCTGGGTTTATTGTCTGCCTCCAACTAGAATTAAGCTCCGTGACTGTAGGGAATTCTAACTGTTTTGTGCACTGCTGCATCCCAGGGGCTAGAATAATACCTCCTCAGGAAATGTTTACTAAGTGAATGGATGCATGGATTGATAAGGGGTTGAAGGAGAAGGAGATGCTCATTTTTCAGGCTTGGTTGTCTGCAATGACAGTGTTCTACTTTCTGAGATAAGGAATACAGAACAAGCAGTGTGTGTGGAAGCAAACTTTGGACATGTTGAGTTTTAGGTGAGATACACTGTGAGGTAGCCATGTGGAAAAGCCCAATAGGAAGTTGGCTAGACCTAGATTTAGTGGATAGACTGGGTATGAAGTAGTTTCCAAACACCTAAAGCAAAGTCGTGTCTTAATTCATTTTAAATGAATTGAACATTATTGAATTGAATTAACATGAATGCAAAGGCTAAGAGTCTTTTGCCTCCCAAGCTGGCATGCCAGCCAAGCGTGGGAAGAGAGCTATTAACACTTTCCTGCATCTGCTAGGTTTTGAACTGCTCAAGTCAAAGACAGCACTAAACACCTGGTAATAGTTCTAACAGTTTGTCAACAAAGCCGGACCTGTTAGTCTTCTAGAGTGATAACTGTTTCTAGTAGTCCAAAGACTTGGTTAAAGACACCTGCATCCTGTATAGAGCAATTAGTACTTTAAAAATGTGGTTTTGCTGTTGATCTACTAAGTGTGGTAACCTTTGCAATTCCTTTGATCAAAAGAAAAGAAAGGCAACATCAAAAATTCTTTCATTCATTAGGCTCTAATCTTTTCTCTTCCTTCCTACACCTTCCTAATTCTTCCAAGTCTTGGGAAAGTGTTCAATAGATGACGAGCTGTAAGAAGCAAGAAGAGTTCGTCTTGTGTGGTGTCACCAGTGTTTAGCACAGTGTCTTTCCTCAAATAGGTGCTCAGTATATTTCATTCTGTTATGTATCAATGTCTCTCTTTTTTATTTTAGAAACACCATCCATATCTCTGCTCTTCCTCAAAACCTGAATCCCCCTTCTCTCAACAACATCTGGAGCCACTGAGTTACTTCTTATAGTTAAAAATAAAGGTAGTTATGAGAGAGGGAGAAGTTGATGGTATTTCAAACCAGCATGAAAATTGTCGATTGCAACTTTGGATAGAAACAAAATTTAAACTCATTTCGGTATCATAAGACTAGACACACACCAATGAATAGGAATATGAGTCTTTCTGAATGCTCATGGGGAATTTCCATATTAGCTTATAAATCCTACCCACATGATGGGTTATTCCATTACTGCATTAGCTCCTTGAAGTCTTTTAGTTTCCTTTAGAATGATGGTGAATAAAGTAGATGTGGTCATTCATATCTTTAACAAAAGAGAGATCAATAATGAAATTATGGGCATATATTCAGCAATTTCAGATTTTGTCATTATTTATGACCATGACAATACCGATAGTACACTGATCTATGGTGTCTCGAGATTGCAGTGTTAGTAAGCTAAGGACAGCATAAATCAGAGAAGCTTCCCCTTTCCCTATAGATATAGAAAAATAATTAGAGTCTCCACAGGTCAACATTAAGGTCTCAAACATAAATTTTATATTAAACTTGCCTATTGTTTTATGGCTTTCCTTATTTATTTTATTTTATTTTATTTTTTCTGGAATAGAAAGTGAGGATATAGGCCGGGCACAGTGGCTCACACCTGTAATCCCAGCACTTTGGGAGGCCAAGGTAGGCAGATCACGAGGTCAAGAGTTCAAGACCAGGCTGGCCAACATAGTGAAACCCTGTCTCTACTAAAAATACAAAAAATTAGCCAGCTGTAGTGATGGATGCCTATAATCCCAGCTACTTGGGAGGCTGAAGCAGGAGAATCACTTGAACCCAGGAGGCAGAGGTTGCAGCAGGCTGAGATTATGCCACTCCACACCAGCCGGGTGACAGTGCAAGACTCCATCTAGGAAGGAAGGAAGGAAGAAGGAAGGAAGGAAGGAAGGAAGGAGGGAGGGAGGGAGGGAGGGAGGAGGGGGGAGGGAGGGAGGGAAGGAAGGAAGGAAGGAAGGAAGGAAAGAGAAAGAAAGAGAGGATATAGTTAAGATAGGAAGGAAACTGACATTTAAAAGCACTTTCTAGTCAGCTGGGCATGGTAACTCACGCCTGTAATCCCAGCACTTTGGGAGGCTGAGGCGGGCGGATCACGAGGTCAGGAGATCGAGAGCATCCTGGCTAACATGGTGAAAGCTCGTCTCTACTAAAAACACAAAAAATTAGCCAGGCATGGTGGTGGACGCCTGTAGTCCCAGCTACTTGGGAGGCTGAGGCAGGAGAATGGCTCGAACCCAGGAGGCAGAGGTTGCAGTGAGTCGAGACCGTGCCATTGCACTCCAGCCTGGGTGACAGAGCAACACTCCATCAAAAAAAAAAAAAACACACACACACACACACTTTCTAAAGTGACTATAACAAGGCGACCCAATCAGGATAGTGTCAACAACAAAAGTGTAGAGTCACTGAGAAATCCACTTCCGTGAAACCATGGATTAACAGTTATTTAAACCCCTGTACTGGAACAGTTCTCTTTGCTATTTTGATCTTTCTCATGGATTCAATTTTAAGAGTTATCTATGCTTTAAAAAAAAATTCCATGCAGAGTAGATTTTATACATAGCAACCGCTAACAAAAGGTATGTAGGAACCTGAATGCCATCCTGTCAACAGAAGGCACACACCTTATTAATTTGAGTGTGAAATTTAACAATAATAATAATAAATGTATGTAATGGATTATCATGAAGTCATAAAGCAGTAAAAATTTAAATCATAGATTCATTACCCAAGCATAAAACTAAAATCTTAGCGAAAAAGGTGGAAGAGGTGTATTCTAAGACTGAATTAATGCGAGAGAAGGTCATAAGCGAAATGAGAAAGAGATGAAAAAGCATGACCGAAAATCGTGACAAATGCACAAGCTTCAGTAACATTTCGATCCAACTGGAAGAAAAGAGTATCAGCGATTGAGGATCAAATAGATGAAATGAAGCGAGAAGAAACAAAAAGAAAAGAAAAAATAGATCAGAAACCTGCAAAAGTATGGGATTATGTAAGATAAATCTACGATCGGTCGGGTGCCCTGTAAGTGAGGGAAAAATCGATTAAGTCAGGCTGGGATATCATCAGGAGAACTTCCCCAACCTAGTAGGGCAGGCCAACATTCCAAATCAGGAAATACAGAGAACGCCACAAAGATACTCCTCGAGAAGAGCAACTCCAAGACACATAATTGCCAGATTCTGCAAAGTTGGAAATGAAGAGAAAAATCTTAGGGCAGCCAGAGAAAGGTCAGGTTACCCACAGAGAGCCCCATCAGACTCACAGCAGATCTCTCGGCAGAAACTCTACAAGCCAGAGAGAGAGTGGGGGCCAATATTCAAATTCTTAAAGAAAGAATTTTAAACCCAAATTTCATATCAGCCAAACTAAGTTTCATAGAGTGAAGGAGAAATAAAATCCTTTACAGATAAGCAAATGCTTGATTTTGTCACCACTAGGCCTGCCTTACAAAGAGACCCTAGAAGGAAGTACTACTAAACATGGAAAGGAACAACCGGTACCAGCCATCTCAAAAACATGCCAAATGTAAAAGACCATCGAGGCTAGGAAGAAACTATATCAACTAATGAGCAAAATAACCAGTTAATATCATAATGGCAGGATCAAGTTCACACATAACAATCTTAACCTTAAATGTAAATGGACTAAATGCTCAATTAAGAGGGCCCTGAACTGGCAAACTGGATAAAGTCAAGACCCATCAGTCTGCTGTATTCAGGAACCCATCTCACACGCAGAGCACATACATAGGCTCAAAATAAAGGGATGGAGGAAGATTTTACCAAGCAAATGGAGAACAAAAAGCGGGGTTGCAATACTAGTCTCTGATATAAAACAGACTTTAAACCATCAAAGATCAAAAAGAGACAAAGAGAGCCATTACATAGTAAAGGGATCAATTCAACAGGAAAGGCTAACTATCCTAAATATATATGCACCCAATACAGGAGCACCCAGATTCATAAAAACCAGAGTCCTTAGAGACTTACAAAGAGACTTAGACTCCCATACAATAATAATGGGGAGACTTCCAACACTCCACTGTCAACATTAGACAGATCAGCAGAGACAGAAAGTTAACAGGATATCCAGGAATTGAACTCATCTCTGCAGCAAGCAGACCTAATAGACATCTATAGAACTCTCCACCCCAAATCAACAGAATATACATTCTTCTCAGCACCACATCGTACTTATTCCAAATTGACCACGTAATTGGAAGTAAAGCACTCCTCAGCAAATGTACAAGAACAGAAATTATTACAAACTGTCTCTCAGACCACAGTGCAATCAAGCTAGAACTCAGGACTAAGAAACTCCAATCAAAACCGCTCCTTCATGGAAACTGAACAACCTGCTCTGAATGACTACTGGGTACATAACGAAATGAAGGCAGAAATAAAAGATGTTCTTTGAAACCAATGAGAACAAGATACAACATACCAGAATCTCTGGGACACATTTAAAGCAGTGTGTAGAGAGGTATAGCACTAAATGCCCACAAGAGAAAGCAGGAAAGATCTAAAATTGACACTCTAACATCACAATTAAAAGAATTAGAGAAGCAAGAGCAAACACATTGAGAAGCTAGCAGAGGCTAGAAATAACTAAGATCAGAGCAGAACTGAGAGGAGATAGAGACACAAAACCCTCAAAAATCAATGAATCCAGGAGTTGGTTTTGAAAAGATCAAGCACAAAATTGACAGACCACTAGCAAGACTAATAAAGAAAAGAGAGAAGAAATCAAATCGTATGATTAAAAAATGATAAAGGGGATATCACCACCGACCCACAGAAATACAAACTACCATCAAGAGGAGATACTATAAACTCACGCAAATAAACTGGAAAATCTAGAAGGAAATGGACCAATTTCCTGGACACCCACTCTTCAAGACTAAACCAGGAAGAAGTTGAATCCCTATGAATAGACCAATAGCAGGCTCTACAGGGAGTGAGGCAACAATTAATAGCCTACCAACCAAAAAAAGTCCAGGACCAGATGGATTCACAGCTGAATTCTACCAGAGAGGTACAAGGAGGAGTTGGTACCATTCCTTCTGAAACTATTCCAATCAATAGAAAAAGAGGGAATCCTCCTAACTCATTTTTATGAGGCCAACATCATCCTGATACAAAGCCTGGCAGAGATACAACAAAAAAGAGAATTTTAGACCAATATCCCTGATGAACATCGATGCAAAAATCCTCAATAAAATACTGGCAAGCCAGTTCAGCAACACATCAAAAGCTTATCCACCATGATCAAGTGGGCTTCATCCCGGGATTACAAGGCTGGTTCAACATTCGCAAATCAATAAACATAATCCAGCATATAAACAGAACCAAAGACAAGAACCACATGGTTATCTCAATAGATGCAAGAAAAGGAAACTTGACAAAATTCAACAGCCCTTCATGCTAAAAGCAGTCAATAAATTCGGTATTGATGGAACATTACTCAAAATAATAAAACTGGCCCATGACAAACCCACAACCAATATCATACTGAATGGGCAAAAAACTGGAAAAATTCCCTTTGAAAACTGGCACAAGACAGGGGATACCTCTCTAATCAACATAGTGTTGGAAGTTCTAGCTAGAACAATTAGGCAAGAAAGAAATCAGAATGTGGTTAGGGAAAAGAAAGAGATCAAATTGTCCCTGTTTGCAGATGACATAATAGTGTATATTTAAAAGGAAACCCATTGTCTCAGCCACAAAATCTCCTTAAGCTGATAAGCAACTTCAGCAGTCTCAGGATACAAAATTAATGTGCAAAAATCACAAGCATTCTTATACACCAGTAACAGACAAACGAAGAGCCAAATCAGGGAGATGAAATTCCATTCTAGTACTTCAAGAGAATAAAATACCTAGAATCCAACACAAAGGGATGCTAAAGGACCTCTTCAAGGAGAACTACAACCACTGCTCACTGAAATAAAAAGAGGACACAAACAAATGGAAGAACATATGTTTAAAAGCTAGGATAGGAAAGAATCAATATCGTGAAAATGGCCATACTGCCCAAAGGAAGTAATTTATGGAATTCAATGCCATCCCCATCAAGCTGTGAGTTTCTTCACAGAATTGGAAAAAACTGCTTTAAAGTTCATATGGAACCAAAAAGAGCCCAGCATCTCAAGACAATCCTAAGTCAAAGAACAAAGCTGGAGGCATCACGCTACCTGACTTCCAAACTATACTACAAGGCTACAGTAACCAAAACAGCATGGTACTGGTACCAAAACAGAGATATAGACCAATGGAACAGAACAGAGTCCTCAGAATAATACCACACATCTACAGCCATCTGATCTTTATACTGACAAACCTAGGAGAGAAACAAGAAATGGGGAAAAGGATTCCCTATTTAATAAATAGTGCTGGAAAATTGGCTATGCATAAGTAGAAAGCTGAAACTGGATCCTTTCCTTACTCCTTATACGAAAGAAATTAATTCAAGATGGATTAGAGACTTAAATGTTAGACCTAATACCATAAAATCCTAGAGAAAACCTAGAGTAGTACCATTCAGGACATAGGCATGGGCAAGACTTCATGTCTAAAACACCAAAAGCAACGGCAGCAAAAGCTAAAAATTGACAAATGGGATCTCATTAAACTAAAGAGCTTCTGCACAGCAAAGAAACTACCATCAGAGTGAACAGGCAACCTACAGAATGGGAGAGAAAATTTTGCAATCTACTCATCTGACAAGGGCTAATATCCCAAGAATACAAAGAACTCAAACAAATTTACAAAGAAAAACAAACAACCCATCAAAAGTGGAGCCAAAGGATATGAATAGACATTTCTCAAAAGAGACATTCATACAATGACAAACACATGAAAAATGCTCATCATCACTGGCCATCAGAGAAATGCAAATCAAAACCACAATGAGATACCATCACACCAGTTAGAATGGCGATCATTAAAAAGTCCAAGGAAACAACAGGTGCTGGAGAGGATGTGGAGAAATAAGAACACTTTTACACACTGTTGGTGGGATTGTAAACTAGTTCAACCATTATGGAGGAAAACAGTATGGCGATTCCTCAAGGATCTAGAACTAGATGTACCATATGACAACCATCCCATTACTGGGTATATACCCAAAGGATTATAAATTATGCTCTAAAGACACGTACACGTATGTTTATTTTAGCACTATTCTAATAGCAAGACTTGGAATCAGCAAATGTCCATCAGTGACAGATTGGATTAAGAAAATAAACATGCCACCATGGAATACTATGCAGCCATAAAAAGGATGAGTTTATTGTCCTTTGTAGGGACATGGATGCAGCTAAGAATCCATCATTCTTAACAAACTATCACAAGAACAGAAAACCAAACAAGCATGTTCTCACTCATAGGTGGGAACTGAACAATGAGATCACTTGGACTTCGGGAAGGGAGACATCACACACAGGGCCTATCATGGGGGAGGGGAGGGAGGGATTACATTGGGAATACCTGATGTAAATGACGAGTTGATGGGTGCAACACCAACAAGACACAAGTATACATATGTAACAAACTATACCCGTTAGCACATGTACCCTACAACTTACAGTATAATAATAATAAATAAATTTAAAAAAAATAAAAATAAAAAAAAAGTAAAAAAAAAAAAAAGGTCATCTATTTTCCAAAGTTTTAGTATGTGTTGTAAAATGTCTTAGAAACATATTTGAGGAACTAACTCAGGGCCTCACTAGCAGCATCTGTGTATGTTGGTCTCTTGATATATTTCACACTTTTGACTATGATTGTATTTCTACGTATGTATTAATGTAACTAACATATAGTGATTTTGTCATTAAAATTCACACATATTTGATATTTGGTAAAAAAAAAAAAAAAAGAATTCAGAAATATGATAAAATATAATATAATAAAATCAAATATTTCTAAAACAATAAATATCAAAGATCAAACAACAATATAGAGAGAAGATATATAGCTAGGATTTTTTTCTTTAGATAAGCCAGATTAGAAGAATTAAAAATAGCTAAAAGATTCCTCTAAAGCTGAGTGGTTACTGTTATATGTATGCTATTTTAATTACCTTTCATTCATTAGCCCTTCATCCATTTTAGAATTTTCACAGATGCCCCAGTCACTTAAATCTTAAGTCATTGACATAGAAGTGGCAATTCCTGAAAGCATCCCATCTGCTTCCAATAAGAAACTTGATATTCTTTAGGATTTATGGATGGTGGGAGAAGGTTGCCTAAAGTGAGGTTTCAGAAATGGCCTGAAAATCCTCATAGGTGAAACCCATATTTCTTTGACTGTCTGTAGTTCTACATTTATATCTAGAATTTCAACAGTAAGCATAGAGCAGTTTCTTTGCCCAAAGATAACCACATTGCAGGTTTCCGACTAATCCAGTTTGCATACTTATATATAAATCTTTTGGGGAGGAGGGATTGTGAAGGAAGGAAAACAGCTGATGAAGGATTAAAAACACTTTTAGTTTCCTACTCATTTGAACTCATTCAATGATTCCAGGGAAAGTTTTCCTTATTTTAACTAGGAGTGGGTCAGGAACCCAATAATGAGTTATAGACCTTGCTGACCGCCCGAGTTGATTCTTCTTTTCTCCCATCCTCTTCCCAGAGTCTGAAATGATTCCACCTGGTCTTAGCAGAAAGCTGGTCCAGAAGTTGTAATACATGAAGATCCAACAGCCACCATGTGACCAAGAGAAAAAAGTCAAAAGAATCGTAGACTTCGCCTTCACATTGTAGAGGTTCTTAGCCAGGGCCAATAGTTGCTTCTCTCTGAACTTCTTATCATATGAGAAAAATAATCATTTATTTGTTCAAGCCACTGTTGGTTGAGTTTTCTGTTATTGGCAGCAAAATGTATTCCTACCTGAATGCACCCAGTATCACCTTAATCTGACACTTTCAGACCCATGTTAGATTTGGATTAACCTCTTTGGGTTTTGGAAAGTAGGCATAAATTTGACCAGTTGGATTTGACTCAAAATCAGGCAGCACAAGGTGTGTGAAGAGATTAAAAAAGAGGGGATGGTCTACCTCTTTCTCTCTACAGTACTTTCATTCTGCTTGTCGGCTCCACTTCAGTCCTTAACACACATCCATTAACACAACATGCCTCTTCCAAAATCTTGAGTTCAAAACTCATTCCCTGAATCCCACCTCCTAAACTTGTACCTCACTTATTGGGATGCCTCCCATTACAGCAATTTTCTCCGTCAGTGCCCCACCTCTGATTCACTGTTCATTTATCCTACAACCATCACATTCTTCATGGCCTCTTGTGTCTGTACTTCCCTTATTTACTCAGCTCAGACTCCACTGTGCGTCATCGTAAACAACCCCCGCAGCTCCCTTCTTTCTCACTTCCTCATCATACTCTTCTGGTTAAAGCAAAACAAAACAAAAAAGAACAAAAAACCAACCTCAATTAAGCCCAAGTCTCTTCCATCTCTGTGCATGGACCCATGTTGCTGTGCTGCTAGATGAGAAATCACAACAGGGTCTGTTTCAGAATCATGACCCCAAATCCCAAAAGTGTGTTATTACTGCCCAAAGTTCCAACTAATTCCCTCAGTAATTTGCTTTCTCACTCTTTAGGTTACCATATAATACTTACTCCTGCTGCCTCAAACTTTCCATTTCCACCACCCTGCCTGAGGCATTGGTCAGGTCTCATCTTTACTGAGAAAAAGGAAATCCCAGAAACCTTTCTGGTCCCCAACCTTTTTGGCACCAGGAACCAGTTTCGTGGAAGATAATTTTTCCACAGATGTGAGGGTGGGAGGGGATGGTTATGGGATGAAACTGTTCCACCTCAGATCATCAAGCATTAGATTCTCATAAGGGGTGCACAACCTAGATCCCTCACATGTGCGGTTCACAATAGAGGTTGTGCTTCTATAAGAATCAAATGGTGCTGCTGATCTGACAGGAGGCGGAGCTCAGTCAGGAACACTTGCCTGCCTGCCGCTCACCTCCTGTTGTGTGGCCCGCTTCCTAACACGCCACAAACTGATACCTGTCCAAGGCCCAGGGATTGGGGATCCCTGCCCTACATTCCAACCTACACATTTACCAATTTATCTGACCTTGTATGCATATTCCCTACTTTTACAGTAGAAGGATCATCTCTATATCAAAAAGGTTAACAAGTCACTTCATTTATGCTTATGTGCCCTCCCAGGGACATTTCTTTGCCAGCTACTCTGGCTTCCATGCATCAGCGATCTCTTATTCTCTACTGAGTCATTCCCACAGGGCTATGTTAGCATCATCCTTTCATGATCCTCTATTCAACTGTTCCACCATGGCCCATTTCTCTGATCCTTTCAGGGCAAAATTTCTCCAGACATCACACCTCATTCTGTCAGCACCCGAGTCACCTCTCATTCACTTGCTCTTCAATGTGTTCCTTTCTGGCTTTGGTCACCACCACCCTACTGAAACTGCTCTGGTCACAGTTGCAATGGCTTCCATGTTGCCAAATCCCACTTCTGGAATGTTCGGAAGCACTGAACACAGTTGGCTACTCCCTCCTTTATGAAACACTCCCCGCCCTTGGCATCAATCATACCATACTCTCTTGGGGTTTTTTTCTCCCTCACTGGCCTTGATTCCCAGTCTTCCTGGCTAGAATCGTATTTGCTACTTGGACTCTAATGCTGGAGAGCCTCAGGTTTTGGTCTTCAGCCCTCCTCTGTATTTATTTTCCCTCTCTAATGAATTACATCTATTTTCATGCCTTTGAATACTATCTTGATGCTGTTGATTCGCAAATATTTATCTCTGGCCATGCCCCCTTCCTTGAGCTCCAGATATTCATACTCAACTTCTTATGTAGTATCTCCACACCACTTGGAGATCTAATAAGGACATCAAACTTTTAATATAGATGAAATGAATATCTTCTTACCCTCTCCCATCACTATGTACAACACACCTCTTGTTCCCCTGACTCCTCTACTTTAATAAAGGGTACAATCTCCACCCACATGGTTAAACCAAATATTTAAGGATCATCTTACTTTCCTCTCTTTCCTCTAATCCAATGCTACCAAGTCCTCTTGGCACTAGTTTCAAAATCATGTCAAATGCACCTACAGTCATGCACCATATAATGACATTTTGGTCAATGATTCACTGCACATATGATGCTGGTTACAAAAGATTATGATATTATAATTTTACTGTACATTTTCTGTGTTTAGATACACAAATACTTACCATTGTGGTGCAATTGCCTGCCATATTCAGTTCAGTAACATGTTGTACAGGTTGGTAGCCTAGGAGCAATAGGCCATATCATGTAACCTACATGTGTTGTAGGCTCTACCATCTATATATGTTTGTGTAAGTAAAGTCTATGATGTTTGCATAATGAAAAAATTGCACAATGACAAAAGTTCCTACAATACATTTCTCAGAATGTAGCATGGTCATTAATCAATACATGGCTGCATCACCCTGCATCCTGCACTGACACCTTTTTAGTCTAAGCCACAGTCTTCTCTCACCTAGACTATTGCTATAACTCTACATAGTCTTGCTCCCTTCCCATGGCATTCTAAACCTCACAGACCATCTAGAGAGCCTCTCTTAATGTATACATTGAATCTTTTAGAATAAAATTTAGCCAGGTGCAGTGGCTTACACCTGTAATCCCAGCACTTCAGGGAGCTGAGGCGAGCAGATCGCTTGAGTCAAAAAGTTTGAGACCAACCTGGGCAACATGGCAAAACTCCACCTCTACAAAAAAATACAAAAATGAGTTGGGCGTGGTGGCATGCTCCTGTAGTCCCAGCTACTTGGGAGGCTGAAGAGAGAAGATAGCTTTAGCCCAGGCGGTCAAGGCTGCAGTGAGCCAAGATCACACCACTGCACTTCAGCCTGGGCAACTGAGTGAGATCCTGTCTCAAAAACAAACAAGCAAACAAAGAGAACAAAATTTAAATTACTTTCTGATACGGTTTGGCTGTGTCCCCACTCAAATCTCATCTTAAATTGTAATCCTTATAATCTCCACCTGATGAGGAAGGGACCCAGTGTTAGGTGATTGGATCATGGAGGTGGTTTCCCCCATGCTGTTCTCATGATAATGAGTGAGTTCTCACAAGATCTGACAGTTTTATAAGCATCTGGCATTTCCCATGCTGGCACTTTTCTCTCTCCCACCACCCTGTGAAGAAGGGGTGCCTGCTTCTCCTTCTTCCATGGTTGTAAGTTTCCTGAGGCCTCCCCAGCCAACTGTGAGTCAATTAAACCTCTTTCCTTTATAAATTACCAGTCTCGGGTATGTCTTTATGGCAGCGTGAAAATGGACCAACACACTTTCCTTGGCCCACATGATCCTGCAAGCTCTTGGTCTCCCTCCTTTGGCAGCCTCTTTTCTACCATCCCCTCCACTCCTCACTGTGCTCTGAAATCTAGCCCCTTTCTTAACCCCAGGCCTGAGCAACTGTTGTTCTCTCTGCTTAGAATGAGTTTCCCCTGCCCTTCATGACGTGGCTGACTCATTCTTATCCTTTAATTTCCATCCCAATTCACCTCCACAGAGAGAGGCTTCCTGGGCCATGCTAACAGACCTGATCATCCCCACTGATTCTCTATTTCAACTTGTTTGCTGTTTCCTAAGCATTTCTCATGGTCTATAATTATTTCATTACTAGATTACAACCTCTGTATCCCAAGTTCACTTATGTATCCCAATGACCAGTGCAATAGGAACTCAATAAATTATGTTTACAAATGAATACAACTCTATGAAGACAGTTTTTTTTTTTAACCTAGATTTCCAGAGCACTGTAAATAACAGGACCTTAGAGTCATCTAATCCTAGAAACTGAGGCTCAAAAAATTAAGGGACCCCTCTGAGTTCATAGACTGGTTTAGGACAGGGTCTAGCCTGGGATCCAGGTGTCTTGACTTTTGTCCTGTGATGACTTCCTCAGGCTCTTCGGTTGTCAGCTAAGGAAACTGACTCTGGCTAATTTAATCAACAAAGGGATTCTTAGAAGGGTTTTAAGTTGTTCCCAGAATTAAGGAGAAATTTGCCACCCAAGGCTTTAGAAAGGACAGACTCTGGATATTTAGGTAACAAGTGCTAATGAGCCATTGTAAGGACACCAAAGTCAGGGTGAATTCACTCTGGTCCTTTTTCTTCATTGTGTCACTCCACTGACAGTCACATTCCCAGGAGAAAAAAAATGACAGTCTCAGTTTGGGTCTCATTCTCACACTTTAGATAGTCAAGTATTGGTCCTTCCAATACTGTTGTACGATAGTGACTGAGTGATTTCCCAAATGGAAATGGATATGCTGTTACCATAGGAAGAGAAGCTGGATGTCGGGCAGACAAAAACAACAGATGTCCAGACTACATCATAACACATAGCCGGCAGGAGCTTTGCTTGATGTCAAAACATTGTCCTCCCAACAAGCCCAGTCCCCAGGTTGGTATTCTACATTTCATGAAGCTATTAGGCGATGGCTTCCTTTCCGGTTGGTTATGCAAATGTTCCCGTGTAAGAATTGTCCCACAAAGGCCCAGGAGGCAGAGCGGAGGGTGTTCTGTGGTGTGAATGCTGCCAGCCGGTGCTGGAGCTCCAGCTTACTGCACATTATGTTGTGCTTGTTCCTGTTTGCCCAGGGGTCAGGTTGCTATGAATGTGGAATTTTGTTTCCTCTCTCTCCAAATGAAATAGTCTGAAAAATTTATTCTCAGCTGTTGAGAAGAAAGTCTACACATTATTCACATTTTCTTCTTGTTACTGATGCTCCACTGTGAAGCAAAAGAGACTGCAATAAATATAAGCCTTAACTCACCAAATATGTATTAAGTTCTAACCAAGGATTAAGATTACATTGAAAGGAAATATAAATGGAACAATTGCCACCATTATGTTTTCCTTATTCCTGACTCCACTACTGTTCCCTTTCTATCTTTTCCTGCCCCCTGTCACTAACAACTACCAACCTAATACCTGTGTCACTCCATATCCAGGCCTGCTTCTTAAGGGTTTTTGTATGGAGGAAAGAGAAAGAGACGAAGACCCCAAAATGCTGAGGATTTTCCAAGTGGAAACAAAAAGTTCAAAAGAACTGAAGTGCCTCTCCTTCCTTCACTGAACAAATCATTATCAACACCAGGATGTGAAACGGAATCGCAGAGACTGAAGCTCTCAGACATTGCACCTTCCTCCACGACAAAGACATTAGCCATCTTCCTACTTATCTTTTGAGAAGCTTGTTTCACTCTAGGCTATAAGGTGAGGTTAAGGCTGCTGTAAACCCTGGTGTTGAGGGGATAGTAATGAAATCCAGTAGAAAGATTAATGAAAATTCAAAGTCTGTGAGACTCCACCCAGAGACCAAAAGAAGACAAAAACATGTATGACCATGTAATATCCTGGGATGCAATATGAAAAATCAAAGTTGTTTAATTGGAAATGATTCTGCATAACACAGGGTATAATTTCACTTACCTAGGGAGTATCTGGCACTTGGCAAAATACAACCTCAGAAAAGTCTGACTAATATGTAAAGATATTTCCATTCTGCTCGCTATAGGAGAAGAAGACACATGCTACGTAAGTGTAATATGTCCTGCTGTCCTCCAGCACATCCTGCGGGACTAGAGAAGAGCAGTATGTATTTGCATAACTAAGACTATGTGAAAAGGAAAAATGGTACATGAGACTGGAAAGCTGTAGCCAGGCGGATTCCCAAGGGCCTTGAGAATCCATTAAAAACTTTTGAACAATAGAACGACATGACATGACTCAAAATATGTTTTAGGAAAAACCTATCTGTAATGAGATGGATTGGAAGGGAGGAGAGAGTAGAGACAGGCAAAGTAGATTACTGTTTGCTGAAGTCATAACTGTGAGGAATCATGAGCATTTGAACTGGAAAAGTGGCCCCAGTGGAAATATAAGTAAAAGAGAAAATCAAGAGAAATTACAGTGGCTCAAACCACAGTACCAATCAGCTGACTAGTTGTGGGGACTAAGGAAACAAACAAAATTAAGAATTACTTTGAGAAAAGAACTTAGGACAGAACTACCATTTGACCCAGCAACCCCACTACTGGATACATACCCACAGGAAAAGAATTCATTCCATCAAAAAGACACATATACTCACATGTTCAGTGCAGCACTATTCACAACAGCAAAGACACGGAATCAACCTAGGTACCCTTCAACAGTGGACTGGATAATGAAAATGTGGTACATATGTACCATAGAATACTACACAGCCAAACAAAAGAACAAAATTATGTTCTTTGCAGCAACATGGATGGAGCTGGAAGCCATTATCTTAAGTAAATTAATGCAAGAGCAGAAAACCAAATACTGCGTATTTTCAATGGAATACACATAGACATAAAGATGGGAATAGGAGACACTGGAAACTAATAGATGGGGTAGGGAGGGTGGGAACATGGACTGAAAAACCACCTATTATGTACTACAGGGAATGGGATCACTGGTACTCCAAACCTCAGCATCATTCAATATACCCATATTACAAACTTGCACATGTACCCCTTAATCTATAATAAAAGTCAACATTATTTTTAAAAAGAATTACTTTGAGATAGTCTGTCTTCATTTAAAATTTTGTTATATTGTTTATTATGGATTTTTTGCGTTAATTTTGACTTTTAAAAATAAACATTGTACATTATCCTTAGCAAACTAATGCAGGAACAGAAAACCAAATACCACATGTTCCAACGTATAAGTGAAAGATAAATGATGAGAACACATGCATTCATAGAGAGGAACAACACACACTGGGGCCTATCAGAGGGTGCCTCAAATTGAGGGTGGAGGGCGGGAGGAGGGAGAGGATCAGGAAACATAATAGCTACTAGGCTTAATACCTGGGTGATGAAATAATCCGTATAACAAACCCCTATGGCACATGTTTACCTATGTACCAACTCTGCACGTCCTGCACATGTGTCCCTGAACTTACAATAAAAGTTACAAAAATATATAATAAAAAAATATTGCATTAAAATATTTATCTCGATTACTGAGTGTATTCATTTCCTGTGACTGCGTCAACAAAGTGTTACAAATTTAGTGGCTTAAAACAGCGGCAATGGATTCTGTGTCACAATTCTGGATGCCAGAAGTCTGAAATCAAGGTGTTGGCAGGGCCACGCTCCCTTGGGAGGCTCTAGGGGAGGGTGCTTTCCTTGCCTCTCCCAGCTTCTAGTGGCTGCCAGCATTCCTTCATCACTTCAATCTCTGTCGCTGTGGTCACATTACTTTCTCCTCTTCTGTCTGTGTCAAATTTCTCTCTGACTCACTTTTTTTTTTCTTTAAATGAATCGAGGTAGCCTCCATTCTACACAATAGAATGAAAGCTTTCCTGACTCACTCTCATCATGACACTTGTGATTGCATGTAGGGGCCTGCCCTGTTCCTCCAAGATAATCTCCCCATCTCAAGACGTTCAATTTAATCATATCTGCAAATGCCTTGTCATAGAAGGTAACATTCACAGGTTCCAGGAATTAGGATGTGGCTATCTGGTGGGAGAATGTGCTGATTTTTAGCCGACCACACTGAGTTCACTTGAAATTTTGCATCTTAGGCAAGTGCCTCACCTCATTCTTCACCACAGTCCTGGCCTTGGATCATTTGAGCCTAGGAAGTTAGGAGAGTGGTGTTTTTATTTACAGAATTGGGAATTCAAGAGAAGGAATTGATTTGCAACAGCAAATGTTGCTTAAACATTTAAAATACACCTAGATATTAAAGCATGCAACTGAAGTGTAAGACCTGATTTTTATATTCTTTGAACATGGCCTCATTTTCCCAGTGTCAAATGTAAGCTCACCTTGAGAGCAGGTTGCAATGCTTTGTGTCTTTACCTAGAGTTGAGAAGATCATACTGCCCAGCATTCATCTTCCCTTTATTTGGAAACAGTGCCAGAACTTGCTTTGGGGGACCATGTTTCATCATCTCTCAGACTGCGTGATTAGATGGCCTCTCTTCCCAACTCCAGGATTGGAGCTTATGATCCAGGAATGGCCAGTCAACAGAACTGTTGCTCCCTGGATTATAGTCATTGATTCACAAATATGCACTTGCCTCAAACTGATCCGTTAAGAATGAATTCTGGGACTCTGGTGAGAACCACCAGGAAGAAGCATTGAGTTTTCCTCCCAACTTGCATCTGGGAATATGTGTCCCTGGAGTCTGAAGTTAAAAGAAGGAAAGGCAAAACTAGGCATCATAGATTTCAATAACAACACTCAAGCCCCTAAATCAAGTCACACTTGAAGTTAACCTATTCCTAAGCTTTTCAATTGCCTGAACAAATAAATTTCTCTTGTTGCTTAAGCAAGATTGAATTAGATTTTTTTTCCTGTCATTTAAAGCCATGGCCAACATGGCAAAACCCTGCCTCTACTAAAAATACAAAAATTAGCTGGGTGTGGTGGCAGGCACCTGTAATCCCAGCTACTCAGGGAAGTTGAGGGACGAGAATTGCTTGAACACTTGAACTCGAGAGGCAGGGGTTGCAGTGAGCCAAGATCGCACCACTGCACTCCAGCCTGGGCAACAGAGCAAGACTCCATCTCAAAAAAAAAAAAAAAAAAATTATCATTTGGCTGCCCAGTGGTGATGATGTGGTGGATGGGGCAGGTAAACATTGTGAGCTGAGGTTGTATGCCAGGGACATTTGGATTTTACTTCACAAAAGTGTAAATTATTTCATCCTTTGGCCAGAAAGCCATCACTACCATGGAACTTGCACTGTGCCACAAAGTTCCATGGTGGGTAGGAGAGGGCAGGAATCCAATGTTTTTCTTCAGAAAGATAGGACAACCCGACCAATCTCCAGAAAATACATTGATTGCGGGGAGTGGAGGATGAAAAGAATTGGCAGAAGGAATAAGAAGGTCACTAGATGATGTTGGGCAGAGCTACTGGAGGCAGCTAACCTGCCTAAATGAAAGGACCATGGGGGCATTTAGGGCAGAGACTGGGGCAAGAGAGAGCTGGTCAGGAATGCAGGGAAGTGGCAGGGGAAAGAATACTTTCCAGATTGCCTTCCCTAGAGGTTCTCCTTCCTTGAGTTATCCTGGACTTGCTTCATAAAAATGGGAATTAGTATCTGGTGGAAGTGATTATATTTGCCTAAGGTTGTGCTATGCTAAAATAATGTAGGGTGAAGATTTCATAATATTCCCACTTCAATCATCACCTCACAACTTTACATTTCAATGTCTGACCTCGGGACAGCCCCTTCCAGTATCACATTAAGAATGTATAAAGAAACATGGAAGCCCACCAGTAAGTTAGTGTCTCCAAAGGAATAGTAGCCCAGGAGGTTTTACATTTTCAGCAGCAATTTAACACCTTGTCTAAAATTTTCAAGCACTTGAAAAATTCTTGTTTTACTCTTTACCAAGGTTTCACTGATTCTTTCCCCTTAACAGATTTTTTAAAAAAGGCTTGTAGGTTGGAAGATTCCTTTTGCATTATGTTAATAAAATAACACTTGACAATATGTTTAATACTAATTATATCAATGAGTTGAAGTAATAAGTGAAATAAAACCCCCAGTAAAACTTACTTTTAAAAACATAAATAAGTAAATGAGGAGCCTACATAGATATTAACGGTTTCCTTGATCTTAAATTTTCAAGTGTTATTCAAAGCTCTTTGGGGACTGTAACCACGGAAGCCTATAGAGTTACTGTTACTTGCATTTGGCAAGATTCTCCATGTCAATTGTACAGTATAAGGCTGAATAAGAAAGAGAAGTCCAAGGGAAAAAAAACTGGCAGAAACAGAAGCAAATTATCCTGGTTTCACTTATAAAGGCTTTACTTACATGACTCAGAGAGGTATGAGGGACAGCCATCGCAGTGAATAAATATAAGAGGTGAGTTTTTGGAAGAAATTCAGATTATTTTTTATTTAAGGGAGTTAGCTCAATTCAGCTTGCAAGAGTGTTTATGTACATTAAAAGATCAGATATGTGATCATGTTTTAGGAAAAATTTAAAGATTCTAAATATGGCATTACTTATAAGTATACAGTATGTGTGTTAATACCTACAAACATGTTCTGAAATTCTGATGAAGAAAAATGTGGTTTATACTTTTAACATCAGTTCTAAAATTAACTTAGGAAAATTCTTAGAAACTCTTAGAGATGAAAACATTAATAAATAAAACCTAATTTTTATGAATGCCTATACTCAATGGCTATTCAACCTGAATTACAACACATTTTGAGCTTTGTAACTCTTAGAGTGCATATAATTTTTAATTGACTTTTCCTTGGCAATATCAGTATGTTTGTATTATATTCATGGGACTCCCTCTGGTGTATAACTTAACACATGAAAATTCTTGTTTTACTCTTTACCAAGGTTTTCTTGCAGTCTGATGGATAAGGTGTCTAATTATGAAGTACTGTGGAAAGCTTTGGATCAAATCATATGTTTTTATTGAAAATGAGGTCATGTTGGGTTGTGTGATATAACTAAATAATCAGTTAACCATTTATCCAAGCCAAACACAGAGTAATTAGGTTTGGTAAGATGGCTTCCTCCCTAAGATCCATAACTCAGGCCTGGTGGTTTGGGAACAATACGGATAGAAATTGTGTATGTTTTTCTTGGACATTTCAGTGATGGCATTTTCTAACTAAACTGTTTTTTAGATGGAATTTAATTTTACATTCATTTTTACTTTATGTGGCATTTCCTAAAAGAACATTTGCTAAATAATTAGATAAAATTGTGTGGTCCCAAAGTTTATTACTCAAGTAATAGAAGTCACAAATAAGCAATGAATTGGGAATTTCTGGATAATAATTTAAACAGTGATACCTTTAATCATCCATTATAATATTTTTGATAGTAGATTTTTAGATTGATCATGGAAGTATACATTTCAAATATATTGTTGTATTTCCCCCGAAAAATCATGGAAATGCTCTAGTCCCAATACTCTGCTAGTTCCAAATACTTGTGATTCTTGTGTACCTAGGTCTAGTGCTTGCATTTTATGCTCACGCAAAATGACACAGATTCTATATTCAAGTTCATTTGTTTGAATTTTGTCAAAACAACAAATTTGGATGAGTCAAAAGCTTTACATCCAAATAATGTGTAATTTTTAACTTTTTAAGTGGGTACTTTGGCATAAATTCTTAAAATATAAGATTATTACACTAATTCTTTAGTATTAGTATTCTCTTGTTTCTCTTCCTGGTATTATAACTGTGCCTTCTATGAAGGTACTGAAATTTGCTGTGTATTTCATAGCAAATATGGTGGGTGACCATGAAAAATAGTTTTATAATTTAGCTTAGGCCTACTAGATACTTTTTATATTCAACATTTATGCCTCAAAGGGGTATTGTAGTGTACCATTGTATAATTTCCATATTCATCCTAGGTTTACTACTGATATGACTTCAAAAATGTGATATCATCAAAACTGTGCCAGCTGTGAAATTAAAATGTCTTACTGGGCATCCATGAACAGCTGTATTGAATAGCTTGACATCTGTGAAATCAAAAGTGTATTTCGAATTCAACTTTCAAACCACAGAATTCAAGTAAGCAAAAACTGACCATGTGTTAAAAACACTTGAAACTCTTCCTCTTGTAACTGTTTATCTACATTTTAAAAACTCTGTTTACGTTGTAGTAACAGCTGTGTTTAAAAGGGACATGACAGAGCAGACTAATTTATAATGCAAAACTCTATTCTAAAAAAAAACTTCTGTTTGAAAAAACACTTCAAAAGAGGGCAAAAATGATTAAAATAGACACAACCATTTGTTTAAACTATGACTTTCTCAAGAAAAAACAGCCTAACGTAAACTGGCCTATGCATGTTCCAAGCAGCTGTTCTGTGTAACGCCGCTACAAAACCTTTTCCTTTGGGGGATGGGCAGAAAGAAAATGAGAAACTGACCATAGCAAAAGGTCATTGCCATTTGAGAAACTGAGCAAATCTAAGGATGAAATATTAAATGTTTTTGAACTGTGCCAAGTTCATTAAATTAAAAACTGAGGAACAGAGCCAGTGGCCAGTGATCTTACAATGGAAGAGTGGGAAGGTCATTCCTGACTATTCATTGGGTTTCTATAGAAAAACTGCAAAACTGTTCAACAACAAAAAATGTACAAATAAATAAGTCAGTTTGTCTATGCTGTACCATATATTAGCTAATCTTTCTTTTTACTTTTTTTTTTTTTTTTTTAAAGCTATCATTGTTTAGGCATCTGTAGACATGACACTAATGCCTCTTTTAGTCCATTCCAGTCAGTTTCTGCTGGTGTTTGATGTTGTTGACATATCTCTCTTTTATAGAATCCTTTCTTCCTTTGGTTCCCATGATACCATTCTGTCATGCTACCTCTGGACCACCTCTAGGGCTCTAGATACAGCATATTTTCCTGTATGTTTTCTAAATATTCCCTTAAGTCCTGTCTTCAAGCTATCTTTTCTACTCAGATCCTGCAAAATGATCTCATGGGTCTCAAAGAGGAAAGAAAGCAGAGTTACTGATGTTTCAGCCTGGCCTTTGAGGTAGTCAGCCCTTGCTCAGATTCTCAGGAATTAGTTGAGAGAGCCACACTGAAGAAAGCTGTGTGGACCAATGACCAAGGACCAGAGAGGGACAAGGATGCTACACCAGATGCCAGCATGACGTGGCAGCACCAGAACCCTTCCTTCCCGCTCGCATACACCAAGCTTGAAAATGTAGGCACAACCTTAAAGAGAGCAGAATGGAATCTCAAACAGATTAAGATCGAGTTTTCACTGCCCAGCAGAATAAGGACGGAACATAGAAATTAAACTCTGTTCAAGAAATATGACGATAGGTCCATTTCACATGTTACTGTATGAAATAATTTTTCCAGCCATTCCTAGCACAATGCCCACAACATACTTGGACTTCAAAAATGTATTTTTCTTATTTCTATGGAGGGTCACAAGACCTTCATGCAGCATTATCTGATAAGTTAAATTGAATGGATTTCATTCATTCTTTCATTCATTCACTCATGTAACAAAGATATTTTGAACACTTATTCTATGCCAGGCAATATTCTAGGCACTAAAAATACAATAACAAGCAACAGAAGTTCCAGTCCTTTAGAGACAGAGACTGCTGAAAAAATAAAGGAAGGAAGGAAGGAAGGAAGGAAGGAAGGAAGGAAGGAAGGAAGGAAGGAAGGAAGGAAAGGAGGAAGGAGGGGAGGGAGGGAAGGGAAAGAGGGAGAAATAAAAGAAGGATGGGAGGGAGGGAAGAAAAAGAAAGAATGAGAAAGAGAAAGAAAGAAAAAATCAGGAACGACAAAATATAAGGAATAAAACAAAGCAGAATATTAGAAAATGATGAGGAGAAGGGCTGGGAGTGGGTCTGCTCTTTCTGCCAGAGTGGTCAGGAAGCCTTCTCTGAGTAGATGAAATTAATGCAGAGCTTGGCATGATATTAGTGAATGCACCTTAGAGCTCTGTGAAAAGAACTCTCCAGACTGGGAAGCCAGTAGGGTACAAACCCTT
The DNA here is from genome assembly GCF_008728515.1 of Papio anubis. Classification (NCBI taxonomy): domain Eukaryota; kingdom Metazoa; phylum Chordata; class Mammalia; order Primates; family Cercopithecidae; genus Papio; species Papio anubis. The sequence goes on from NC_044984.1 coordinate 60,080,936, forward strand.
GAGAAGTCTTCCAAATCAGTTATTCTCTAAATGCATAACTCAAGTTAGCATATATGGGAAAAAGTCTGTAATCTTAATGTAAATCCTAACCTTTCCTTGGAGTTTCATTTATATAACAGCAAAAATATATTTTGGAAAAGGAAAATAAATTTGGAATCGTTCAAAGATGAAAGTAATGATTTCCTATTGTTAAGGTGTCCTAAATGCATGTGTTAAAATAGAAAAGAAACATCTACACAATGTTGAAATGTGTCCGTGTCTATATTTGCATCATCTACCTTTACATCTGAATATGCTATATACTCTAGATATATCTGTACCTACCTCCATCTGTCTTGTCTATCTGTCACTATACAGCTGGATATGCAATACAATTGTTTTACTACTAAGGCCTCAAATCTGATTAGCTTATTCCTGAATGATGAGAACTGCCCTCCTGGGCAACTTCTGATAAGTAGAATAGGTAACTATGTTCATACAACATGCATATCTATATCTGTATTTCACTATGCTTATAATTGTATTATGTACACATGAGGCTTAAGCTTAAGCACTTTCAGGTTATACCTTTGGAAAACTACTGAATAAAGCATCTTCAGCAAGATGATTCCACACATAAAGCACAATTGGGGGCAAACTATTTTTGTTACTATCATGTAAAGAGATGTTAAAAAGAGCTCCCCTGAAAGATATACTATTTATTTAAAATAGCATACAATCTAACTTCATTATTTGGAAAAAATGTAAAAATGTTTCCACTGCTGTGCAAAGTTTTCTTAAGATATCCCCCTTGGGACATGAACAGACACTTCTCTAAAGAAGACATTTATGCAGCTAATGAACATGGAAATAAGCTCAACATCACTGATCATTAGAGAAATGCAAATCAAAACCACAAGATGCCATCTCACACCAGTCAGAAAGGCAGTTATTAAAAAGTCAAGAAACAACAAATGCTGGTGAGGTTGTGGAGAAAAAGGAATGCTTTTGCACTGTTGGTGGGAATGTAAATTAGTTCAACCATTGTGGAAGACAGTGTGGTGATTCCTCAAAGACCTAAAACCAGAAATACCATTTAAGCTACCGATCCCATTACTCGGTATATACCCAAAGAAATCTCAAACATTCTGTTTTAAAGATACACGCACACATATGTTCATTGCAGCACTACTCACAATAGCAAAGATATGGAATCAACCCAAATGCTCATTAATGACAGACTGTATAAAGAAAATGTGGTATGTATACACTATGGAATACTATGTAGCCTTGAAAAGGAATAAGATCTTGTCCTTGGCAGAAACATAGATGGAGCTGGAAGCCGTTATCCTCAGCAAACTAACGCAGGAACAGAAAACCAAGCACCACAAGTTCTCACTTATAAGTGGAAGCTGAACGATGAGAACACATGGACACACTGGAAGGGAACAACACACACTGGGGCTTGTTGAGGGCTAGAGGGAGGGAGAGCATCAGAAAGAAAAGCTAATGGATGCTGGACTTAATACCTAGGTGATGGGTTGATCTGTGCAGCAAACCACCATGGCACATGATTACCTATGTAATAAACCTTCACATCCTCCTGCACACGTACTCTGGAACTTAAAATAAAAGTTTACAAAAAAAAAAAAAATTCACCCTTGGAAAGGGTCACCCCATCCCTTAAGCAGAAATTAAAGATGGGTTACCCAATGTCAATGTTAGGGTAGCTGACACGTTCTGGTGGAATCAGAGGGCAAGAAAAGAGAGCCAAATCATAGGGATGGCTTGACTGCCATGTCAGCACCAGTGTAATAACATAAACACACAAAGATAAGGTCATGTCTACAAGTTTGTACTCTTTCAGGAATAAAACAAAGAAAACTGATAATTATAAATACACTTATTTTACTCCCATGAACTAATAGAAATTTGGAAGTTAGCAGCAACAAATCATTTCTACTTTATTTAATGATAGCAGGAGGCCAGGCATGGTGGCTCACACCTGTAATCCCAGCACTTTGGGAGGCTGAGGTGGGAGGATCTCTTGAGCCCAGGAGTTCAAGATCAGCCTGAGCAACATAGAGAGATCTCCATCTCTACAAAAAATTTAAAAATTCGCCAGTTGTGGTGGTGCACACCGTGGTCCCAGCTACTCAGGAGGCTGAGGTGGAAGGATGGCTTGAGCAGGGAGTTCAGGGCTGCAGTGAGATGTGATAATGCCATTGAATTCCAGCCTGGGCAACAGAATGAGAAATTATCTCAAAATAATAATAATAATAATAATAATAATAATACTAGCAGGAAAAAAAATCATTAAAGATGAACATTTCTCAAGGGATGTGTCAGTCCATGAATTAATCTTTTCTATGGCATATACATTACCCCAGGAAATGTTAAATTGCATGGGAGAAGATATTTAAATTATTTTACATTTTCTAATATTTTTCAAGTATATGCTTTCCCAGATACAGTAGAATTTGTTCTTTAGAACAGCATTTGTTCTTGGTATAAAAGCAGGATTGTTATTTTTTTAAAAAGGTAGGAGGATCACATAATTTTTGGAAAAAATTGAACTAGTTTTCTGATTACAAGACTTCTCAGAACCTTTAATATTCTAATGTACATGGTAACTCTAAGAGAGGAGTATTGGATGAGGCATTTGACAAACATGATTGCCCACTGAGCTTTTTTTCCCCACAGCAACCTGCTAATCTACTATCTGTGTAATGTACTCTGGGAAATGCTTCCTTAGCATAATGTCTTATTTTTCATAAATCTACATGAAATAATGTATAGCTTTTCTGATAATGGTTTTAAACTACTTAAAGTACAGTTATTTAAAAATACAAGAAAATGCACCTACATTTATTCATTCATTTATTCTACAAATACCTATTAAGTACTTACTATGTGCCAGGCACTTGTAAATATCAACATTGTAGATTGAACAAAACAGGCAAAGTCCCTATTCTCAGGAAGGTTACTTTCTAGTGGGAAATAAATAATAAATACACATATGCACATATATGTATACATATATGTGCATGTTTGAATTTTCTCTAATGTGGTGATATTACATCTATACATTATATGCAATTATAATCAACATCCAACAGGATTTTTTCTGAAACTTAACAAACTGATCCTAAATTTTACCTAGAAGAACAAACAGCCAGAAGTACAGTGATTTTTCAAGAGTAAGGAACTTTTCGGAAAATAATAAGAAGTTACACAGTTACCAGTACAGGGATAAATAACTAAATTAACGAGACAAAGTGAGGAGTCCAGAAACAAACATATGCCTACATGGAGACTTGGTGAAATGGCACTGAAGATCAATGCAAAGTGATGAATTATTTAATAAGTAGTACTGAGACAACTGGTATTTCAAATGAAAAAATAAATTATATCCCTGCTGCACTTTATGTTTATTAAAAAATTGAGGTGGAATGAAAAAGTAAACATGAGGCCCATGCAGTGGCTCATGCCTATAATCCCAGCCACTTGGGAGGCTGAGGCAGGAGTTGAACCCAGGAGGTGGAGGTTGCAGTGAGCTGAGATCACGCCATTGCACTCTGCACTCATCCAGCCTGGGTGACAGAGTGAGACTCCATCTCAAAAAAAAAAAACCAGCACCAAAACTTTTGGGTAAAAGTATTTACCTAATACACTATGACCTCATCCTTGTGACCTCACTTTGGAAGAATATATTAAGATATCTTGAGATATAAACTGAAATCAAAATCATAAAGAAAACAAGATTATGAGTGACTATATTAAAATTTAAAACTGTGATCAAAATAAATCATTGAAATAAAAAGTATAGATTGGAAGAAGACATTAGCAATGCATATAACTGACAAAATACTCATATCCACAGTCTATGGAGAACTTCTCAAATCAATAAGAAAAACTCAAGCAAACCAGTGAAAAATGAACAAGGACTGTAAACAAATTATTCAACGAAGATAAAATGGGAATGCTTGATAAACATATGAAAAGATGCTCAATATTATTAGTAATTAGAAAAATGCAGATTTAAACTACAAGACGGTACCATTTCATACCTATCATTCTGGAAACATTTTTGAATGATGATAACATAAAATGTTAGTGAGGAAACTATGGAAACTCTTATCTTGGTCTTATCTTGGTTCAAGATACTTGTGCCTAATGACCCAACTATTTCACTCCAAGATATAGATGCTAGAGAAATTCTAGCATTTGTGCATGGGAGACATATATAAGCTTATCTAGAGCAGTAATGTTTATCATTGTGGAAGACTAGAAGTGACCTAAATGTCCACTAACAGACATTTATTTAGTAGAGAGGATAAATTTGGAATTAGTCACACAAAGGAATATTCCACAGCAGTCGAATGAATAAATGAAAGCTACATGTACCAACACACATAAACCTCAAAAACATAGCATTCATGGAAAACAGCAAGTTTCAGAGAAATACAAAAAATATGTTAACTCACTCAGATGCAGTAGCTCAGCCTGTAATCCCAGCACTTTGGGAGGCCAAGGTGGGAATATCGCTTGAGCCCAGCCTGGCCAACAGGGAGAAACCTTGTCTCTACAAAAAATAAAAAAATTAGCCAGGTGTAGTGGCGCACACCTATAGTCCCAACCACTCTGGAGGCTGAGGTGGGAGGATCGCTTGAGCCCAGGAGGTCTAGGCTGCATTGAGCCATGACTGCAGGAAGCCACCGCACTCCAGCCTGGTAGACAGAATGAGACCCTGTCTCAAACAAACAAACAAACAAACAAAAGTTAACTAATATAGAGATTAAGATTACAAAACAATACTAAATATAATTTAGAAAAACATGCATACATACTCAAAGAGTAAATCTGGAAATAATCTGATAGGGAGAAAGGAAATTAAGATGGTTAAGAGTGCATAGGGGGCTTCAACTCTACCTGGAATTTTTTTTTTTTTTAGTTGGGTGATGGGTTCCAAGATGTTGGTTTTATTATTTTTATACTTTTATGTATGACTGAAATATTTCACTAAAAATGTTGTTATGAAAGTAAATGAATAAAAAATATTAATATCCCTCAAAATATCATGTTAGGCAAAGCTATATTCTTCTTTGGAATATCTAATAGTCTCCCGGAGTGCTAATATTTCTTTTTGGAGTTCATCTAATTAACAAAGTAACAAACATTCAGAAACAATACCTAAAATTACAATACCTAAAAGAAAGAGAAAAACAGCTGGGTTAACTAGTTTTCTCTCCCAAGCATTAGCAAGTCAAAGGAGATTAAAATTTTATTTCATTCAGCATATTACGTCATATTGAGTATATAAATATTTCATATGTCTAAAACTATGTGTTTCAGTCAACAATGTAAATGGAAAATGGAGTTCACTTCTGTCTCTTCCTACAATACTGATGTGCTTAAAGCTCTTACATAAACCTTTAAAACATTTGAATTTTCAGACTGGATTCTACCCTATACAACACAACAATCATTAACATACCTACCACACTTATAAACAGAATTAACCTGCAAAGTAACTGTAGGTCCACTGAGCAACCTATTAGGAAGAGGCTGACTATATAGTGAAAATTGCCAAGGATTTAGAATCCTGGAGTGCTGAGTTGGATGTTAGTCCCATATTCTCTGAGGGTGTGATACTAGGCAAATAATTTGACCTCTGTGAGCCTATTTCCTGGTCTGTAAAATTAGGGTAATGATAGTATCATCCTCACTGAATTATCATGAGGATTAAATGAGGATATATGGGAAAGTGTTTTGTGAATTGTAAAGTCATTTTGCCAAAAATAGTAACTCATTTCTGTACCAGTTGAATGCAAAAGATGCTTATCACATGAAGTTTGCCTTAAGGGAATATTTGCACTGGTGGAGGAGGCAAGATTAATACTGGAAACAATAGCAAGACAAAAAAAAAAAAAACTCACACGCAAAGAAATGCATGTTGAATTATGCAGTTGAGACTATCAGGACTGTAGGAGGCAATCGGTGAGATTCAGGGACTGGGATGATAAATGACTTACACTGGGCCTTGAGGTATGGTGTTTAGATCAGTGGACGGTGTTTAGAGGGGGTTCTAGGTAAGGGAAAGAGAAACAGTCTATTTGCAAAATAGTAATGACGATCTTAATTTATCCAACCTGGTTAGGATCTTTACTGATTTTTCAGTCATGGTTCTTATTAAGTGTGGAAGGCTTTCTTGGTACTATAGGTTAACCTGACTGTAAACCTACGTAAAAAAGTGGGGAGGGGGGCCTGGGAAACAGTGAGAAGTGATATTCACAGAGTGACAGCAATGTTTCACTAGTGCATCCAAGTGCACAGTTCTGGCCCTTAACAGCTATTGTATTAGGTTCACAGCATTTTGTCATAGATCCTTGTCCACAGCTATTTGATTACCATGAAGTATCACTGTGGGAAATCTCATCCTTGCTTTGTAAACACTCCCAGAATCTAAATTTACTGCTTCTTAATCTAATCCACACTTGAACCAACAAAATTGCTATGATATTCTTGAGCAAGTATTGTCTTCCTAGACCTTGAGACAGGTATCTTGACTTAAATTTCATCTACTTGCTTTACTGTCTAGTCTTTTAACAATTTTCTTTGATTCTTTGTTTCAATCTATAAAAAATGTTAGACTGAAATAGCGACTTTTGCCTGATTTTGTAGACAATTTGTAGTCCCCAGTGGGCCCTACTCAGGAGTAATACGTACCAAGAATTTGGAGACTTCCACAACATCAAAAATGTTATGCTGAGATTTTAGTTTGTAGTGAAGTGCCCTGTCATCAAACCCTGGCATTAAGCAGTGATGTGATATTTGTTTCTACATAAGCAGTCATTACTTTTTTGAGGATATGGCAATATTGAAATTTAAGATAACTGATGTTCAAATACAGTCAATCCTATTGATAGGTTTAGAAACAAAAGAGCCTCACATTTATACCATTGCCTTCTTTTTGTTATGGGAGGGGAGGTGAGAGAAGCTAGTATGCATGAGGAATTGTTTTTTGTGGAGACAAGCCTAGTATTTCAGGGAAATAAGAAAGTAATAACAGATGTAAAGTCAAGGTGAGAAACGGCACACACTTCTCCCTACTTCCTGCTTCCCACTTCAAGTTACATTCCATCTGGAACATTTTAGACCATTCCCCAACATTTTAGTTACTGGAAATAAACCTGAAATTTTGGTCTGCTTGCCCTCTGGTTGGGACACTAAGAATTAGGCCTTTCTTAGTGAGTTCCTGTGATTTACTTATATAGTAAAAATTAATCATAATTCAAGCACCTCATCGTACATTATAGGTCAAAATATATCACCCAAGCCAACTTTATACTTAATAAATGATGTTGTCTACCCCACCTCACTGCTACCACCCACCTGGCTTACTTCCCTTCCTTCTGCTTTATCCAGTCCTTCAAAACTGAGCCCAGCCTGACCCTACTTTCCAGATCAACTCTAGATTTCTTAAACAGCCTCAGGTTCTCTTTCATTGGAATTCATCCTTTCTTCCCACTCAAGGGGCCCAAATGGTAGACTCTGTACCACGACATTACCCTTGAAATCCCACTTGCTGTCAGACATATCTGAGACTTGAAACTACGGCCCTTGGTTTGTCCTATCATCCCCCAGCACAACTCATTCCATACCTACTCCCTGTATCCCCATTCAGGTCATAGCACTGGGATACTTCCTTCGGTTCTGTTCTGCAGTTTCCAGCCTGGGGTCCTGCTTCCTTCCTCAGATCTCCTTGAGATCTAAAGCATTTTCTTAAACTCCAATGTGATGCCAGTATCACTGCACTGTACTTTATTCTTGAAGGGCCTCCTCAGTAGTTCTGTACTTAGGTCTCAAACTAGCTATGGAGGCTTGAATCAGTAGAGCAGTTTCCCTGCTCTCCTACATGGCTTCCCAAGACTTCTGGTTACTATGCTCCCCCAACCTTGAGAACGCCATCTCTTCCTAACTCCCTTCTCTTTCAACCTACCTCACACACCTTCTGAGCTAACAGCCTCCTCCAGGATTGTGATTGAGCCTGGTGTGCCCCTCAGTCACCAGTTTCTACAAATGGCCATCCTCCCTAAAGGGTGAATATAGTGCTAACCTCTGACTCCATCCCTTTTTCCTCTACCCTGCATCACGACCTGTGTGTCAGCATGCCTCTTTCAACATTTACCCAACAGAAATGAACAGCAGCAGCAAATATGTACCAGGCACTGCCCTAGAAAATGGAAACACGGGCCGGGTGCGGTGGCTCACACGTGTAATCCCAACACTTTGGGAGCTGAGGCGGGCAGATCATGAGGTCAGGAGTTTGAGACCAGCCTGACCAACACGGTGAAACCCCGTCTCTACTAAAAATACAAAAATTAGTCAGACACGATGGCATGTGCCTGTAGTTCCAGCTACTTGGGAGGCTGAGGCAGGAGAATCGCTTGAACCTGGGAGGTGGAGGTTACAGTGAGCCAAGATTGTGCCACTGAACTCCAGCCTGGGTGACAGAGTGAGACTCTGTCAAAAAAAAAAAAAAAAAAAAGGAAAGAAAGAAAGAGAAAGAAAGAAAGAAAGAAAGAAAGAAAGAAAGAAAGAAAGAAAGAAAGAAGGAAAATGGAGACATGGAAGAGGCAAGTCCCAGACCTCAACAGGCTATTGCCCTCATATCTCTCCGGTGTGCCCATGCCCAGACATACAACATGGAAAACTCTCTCCCTGGGTTACAACCGTTGTGTTATAAGTACAGAATAACAACAGGAACTGGGCACAGTGGTCATGCCTATAATCTCAGCCCTTTGGGAGGCTGAGATGAGAAGATCACTTGAGCCAGGAGTTCAAGACCAGCCTGGGCAACATAGTAAGACCTTGTCTCTACAAAAAATAAAAAAATTAGTTGGCCATGGTGGTGCGCATCTGTGGTTCTCAGCTACTCAGAAGACTGAGGCGGGAGGATCCCTTGAGCACAGGAATTTGAAGCAGCAGTGAGCTATGATCGTGCCACTACACTCCAGCCTGGGTAACAAAGCAAGATCCCATCATACACACACACACACACACACACACACACATACATATATATACACACACACATTTATATATATATATACACACATACAAATATACATGCATATACGTATAATAACAACAAGGTCTTAACAAATTAGACTTCAAGAGTTACCTTAAGAAATATTTTAATTTTTCTATAGTTCTTTTGCCATTAAAACTGGAATGATCACCTGTAGAATTGCCTGTCCAATGCAACATAGAAACAATGGAGAAAGTTTGTGTTCAGAGGCTAGATGAGAATGGTCTTCGTTGCTAGTGCAAGGTCATGGGTCTGGATCATTGTTTCTCAGCAGAGATAGTACCTCCCCCTAGAGGCCTTTTCGGACATTTGTGGGAGTAGTTTTTGTTTTCACAATTATTGGGGATACTTCTAGCGTTCGATGAAGCAAGAATACCAGATGTCCTACGGTGCAGAGGAGAAGCACTTAGTGAAGAAGTCTCAGACCGCTTGGACAGCTTTTAAATACCCTAGAAAATAGTCATGTAAGTGAGAAATTTGTTTATAATTATCTCCACCTGAAACCAAATGCGATTTTATATACAGACACAAAGTGGTTTTTTTAGTAGTTTTAATAGACACATAATTTTCAGGAAGACAACTGACCAAAAATCACTTTGTTTTCTTGAAAACATTCGTAAGAGTTGCTTGCCATTTTGAAAAATTGGGCCACCAATTGCCACACTGCTCAAAGTCTTGAATTGCTGGACAACAAAATTGTTTCAGTCTGCATCTAGAGATGTCACAGAAAATCACAATAAACAAGATCTGAGACTCGAGACCATCCTGGCTAACACGGTGAAACCCCATCTCTACTAAAAATACAAAAAATTAGCCGAGCATGGTGGCGAGCGCCTGTAGTCCCAGCTACTTGGGAGGCTAAGGCAGGAGAATGGCATGAACCCAGGAGGCGGAGCGTGCAATGAGCTGAGATCACGCCACTGCACTCCAGCTTGGGCGACAGAGCAAGACTCTGTCTCAAAAAAAAAAAAAGATCTGAGACTTCTTTTAATGGACTTAGCATGAAATATTATCATACTAGCAAACACATATAAAACACAGAAATCAAATGGAAATTTGTTAATAATGCTGATTATAATATTTTATAATCAAAAATTTTGAGGTAGAATAATAAGAAATCTGTGATGTGATTGTGAAAATTACATTTTGAAAGTATTTGCCAATTTTGAGGGTTGCTCTGCTATTTTTAATCTTATGGTATACCACACAACTTTTCTACAAACTCTTTAACAACAATTTCTTTTCCCAAACTACCTTCTATTTCTCATTGCCTGTCAAAAGATACAGTGTCCAAGGACTTTTAAAATAACAGAGAATGAATTGTAAGGAATTCTATCTTCTTACCATATACAGCTTACCATCTAACAGTTTACCATATAGAAGATAGAATTTTCTTTGATATTTAGTCCTTATCCTAATCCCTGTCGTAACATTGGGAATTGTTTTGACATTACACTTATAAGCAGGGCCCAGCAAACTCAAATAATTCAATAGCAAAAAAAAAAAAGAAAAGAAAAAAAGAGAGAGAGAACCCCAAAAAACCTGATAAAAAATGGGCAAAATATCTGAATAGTCATTTCTGAAAAGAAAGCATACAAATGGCCAATGGGTATACGAAAAAATGCTCAACATCACTATTTATCATGGAAATGCAAATCAAACCTACAGGGAGATATCACCTCACTCTAGTTAGAATGACCATTGTCAAAGACAAAAGATAACAAGTATTGACAAGGATGTGAAGAAAAGGGAATTCTTATACCCTGTTGGTAGGAATGTAAATTAATATAACCATTATAGAAAACAGTACACAGGTTCCTCAAAAAACTAAAAATAGACCTACCATATGATCTGGAAATCCCACTACTGGATATATATCCAAATGATAGGAAATCAATATGTTGAAGAGATATCTGTACTTCCATGTTAATTGCAGCACTATTAACAGTAGCCAAGTTATGGAATCCTTTTTAGTGTCCATCAATGGATGAATGAATAAAGAAAATGTGGTATGTATACACACTGGAATACTATTCAGCCATAAAAAAGAATGAAATCCTGTCGTTTGTGACAACATGGATGAATCTGGAGGACATCATGTTAAGTGAAAAAAACCAGACACAGAAAGACAAATACTCCATAATCTCACTCATACGTGGAATCTTAAAAAGTTGATCTCATAGAAATAGAGAACAGAATAGCAGTTCTTAGAGTTTGGGAAGGGTAGGAACAGAAGGGAGACAGACAGGTTTATCAATAAGTACAAAGCTACTATTAAATAGGAGGAATAAGTTCTGGTGTTCTATTGCATAGTAGGGTGACTATAGCTAGCAATAATGTCTTATTGTGCATTTCAAAATAGCTAGAAGCAAGGATTCTGAATGTTCTCACCACAGAGAAATAGTAAGTGTTTGAGGTAATGGATTTGCTAATTACCATAATTTTGATCATTGCACAATGTATACATGTATTAAAACATCCATTTTACCTCATAAATATGTACAACTATTATGTGTCAATTAAAAATAAGATAAAACTTTAAGAAAACAGTTCCTTTACAAGAATATTGGACTTCATTTTCTACACTTTGACTCGATTTCTTCTTGACATTTTCTTTTTTTTTTTTTTTTTTGAGACAGAGTCTCGTTCTGTCACCCAGGCTGGAGTGCAGTGGCGTGATCTCAGCTCACTGCAACCTCCACCTCTCAGGTTCAAGCAATTCTCTGCCACAGCCTTCCAAGTAGCTGGGATTACAAATGCCCACTACCACACCTGGCTAATTTTTGTATTTTTAGTAGAGACAGCGTTTCACCATCTTGGCCAGGCTGATCTTGAACTCCTGACCTCGTGATCCACCCGCCTCAGCCTCTCAAAGTGCTGGGATTACAGGCATGAGCCACCGCGCCCAGCCGACATTTTCATATACTTAAAATGAGTTTCCTCTTATATTATTATATGCAAAAATGTATAGCCTGTCATTACTTATCCCCACGCTAGTTTTTATTCTAATACCAGTTTGTACTTCTCCTCTTGAATTTTCCCAACATCTTTTGCAGAATGACTGCGGACCTTAACTCCCATTTATTCATTATAAATAAGTGCAAGCTTATAATCACTTTATTATGTCTTTCAGTGTCTTGACGCCCATGTATTTACATATTGAGGCATGTATGATTTTTATTATAAATTACTTTTCCTTAGTTGGCCTTTATATAACAGTTAGGTGTTATATGTAAGTAGGTTGCATTATCTATGAATTATATTTAAGGATAATCAAAGGTATTGTTGTAAAAGGGAAGCATTGGATGTTTTTGTTTTTGTTTTGTTTTGTTTTTGAGAGAGAGTCTTGCTCTGTCACCCAGGCTGGAGTGCAATGATGCAATCTCCACCTCCTGGGTTCAAGAGATTCTCCTGCCTCAACCTCCCGAGTAGCTAGGATTACAGCCGCACACCACCATAGGCCCATCTAATTTTTTTTTTTTTTTTTGCATTTTTAGTAGAAACGGGTTTTCACCATGTTGGTCAGGCTGGTCTCGAACTCCTGACCTCATTATTCACCCGCTTGAGCCTCCTAATATGCTGGGATTACAAGCGTGAGCCACCGCACCCAGCAGAAGCATTGGATTACATAGGGTTGTTTCAACTGCCCTAGATGTAACACACTAACAACTTTTACCCTGAAAAGAGTTTCCTGCAAGGCAAGAGTGAAATTCAAAATATTTTTACCATTGGTCTAGTGTAAGCACCAGTTAATCAAAACGATCCCAGTCATAAAAACCAATCACAGCCCTATCAGTGTCCACAAACTCAAATATCACCTCTCTCTAAAGAATCTCAGTCTATGATGGTGACCTAATTCCAAAAGAGCACTATTATGTTCTGCCTAGGGCAATGGTGCCCAGGTTTAGGTCAAGATGCTTCTCATGTGTTATTCTATTTGATCCTTTTTAAAAAAGTACTATGAAGAGATATACTTATGTCCATTTTTACAGATGAAGATAGTAAGATATTTTAAAATGTGCATAAAGTTACACAGCTAGCAAGTAGCAGAGCTGAGATTACAACATAGATCCTCTGACCCCTAAAACCAATCCTTTTCCCTCCATATCATGTTCATTTATTCAATCACTACCAATGAACATAGCAGAAAAGCACAGATGATCATCAGTCCTGAGCAGCACTTATCACCAAGAGAAGAAACAACAAATGACGTAGCAATGAGCTGGATAACCAGCTGCCAAAATTTGGACCTTGCCAATGTGGGCCTTCTTGCAATCTACCAAACATAAAGAAAAACAATTGCTTACAGTTTCACACGTGCATGTGATATAATTTATCATCCACTTGAATTATGCTAATTAAGAGGAACGAAATCATATTATCTGGCAAGGACTGGTTAAATTCATGGTCTCTGAGCTTCTTGTGGACATGAAGTCTACGTCTCCTGAAATCCTGTGTTCAGCACGGTATCTGCTGCAAAGGAGGTGTTCAATAAATGTCCATTGTTACGCTGACTTGATGACATAGCATTCTGCAGCAAACCAAATAAGGAAAATTATGCAGTTCTCTCATTTCCTATCTTGCTCGTCTTGAAATCTCATAGACCCATCCTCATAAACTCCTGACCAAGTTGGACACAGCAGGAGAGTACCCATGCATAAAACACTCCCAAGAGTTTTATCCTTGGGCTTTGAAATGCACTTAGCTGAAGGATTATTTGGGAAGTAACTATAAGGATGAACTAGTAGCAAGGTGGCTATGGGATAGAGAGGCTAAGAATAATTATACATTTAATAAGGAAGAAAAAGACATAATGCTCTCTGTATATGAGATTCCAAGCTCAACAAACTCAGCAACTCTTTGTATGTAGAGAACATGAATTATTTTACCAGTTTATTTAGAAGCTGGTGTGTCTTTGGATAGAAAGAAAATCTACATTCATAACACTGGATATTTGCTAACTAGTGGTGATAAGGAAGTTAAATTTGATAAGAAGAAAAGATGGTAAGCTCCATGAGGGCAAGAGCCATGTCTGCTTCATTTAACACTGTCTCTCTGGTAGCTGGCACACTGGCATTGTGGGTACAATTAATGTGTGTTGGATGAGGTAATAAGATCATATGAAATGAAAATCTGATAAGCAGTGAAGGCATAATTTAGGACTTCAGATGGTTTTCAGTCGCGAAGAGAGAGAGAGAGCTTCACAGAGAAATAATTCAGAGAGCGTAGCCATGAGGTAATTGCATTAGCCTTTCCAAGCCACTGTGCACAGAGGCCCATAGATAGCTGGAGGGCTCTTGGGAAATTGATGTTAAAAGTTCCAAACAACTAATGCACATACAGTTCCCACGAATTATAGGAAAACTGTATTGTATCTCTACCCCTGAATCCCTGGTGAAGAACCCTCTGGTGTATTCAAGATCTTATTTCTTCTCAGAGGGAAGAGACTCCTAGAAGAATGAGCAATCCCTACTTCGCTACTCTCCGAACAGGATGGGGGCCAGGGGAATTAGACTGTCCTGTTAGGAGGGCAGAAGAGCCTGACAGAAGATTATAGAGCAAGAGGCTCAATTTTAGGCATTGAAGTTTGCCTCGGATCATTGGAAGAGAGAGGAATGAGGAAAAGAAATGAACCTGAGAGGTTATCACATGTAGGAAAATGAGAGACAGAGACGTGTCATCCAAGCTCGTTGCCGCCATTGGTGACCTGTGTGAAGCTGAGCAACTTTCCTGGCTCAGGAAACTGGGAAACTTCAGTAGATTGTCTCTAAGTTTCTTTTTTAAAAGCCTGTGGTTCTAAAAGATACTTACAATCTAATTTCCCCTCTGAAGTAAAATAAGCTCTGTTGAAGATTAGGAAGGGGGAAAATACCCATTAAGGAGTGGGAAAGGTGCTGGAATGGGTGTCAGGAGACTTGGGTTTTGGTCTGTCTTCTGCTACTAAGACCAGACAACAAACATATCATGCATTTGGAGCATCGAATCCTTTTCCCTGAAATTAGTGTGTGAGTAGGATGTGCTCTTTTTCCTTCAACAATCTCCACTTCTGTGTTTTGCAATTTGGAAAGTGAGTATAGTAGAGGGGAGGGAAAGTATTTTCATAAAGGCATCATACCTAAATATCAGTGTGTCAGGGAGAGGGTCTATACTCCAAAACAAGCTTGGTAATTAGACGTGTACATCAATGGTCTCATCTTTCTACAATGCTTCTGTCAAGGATCACTTCCTCACCAGTTATATCCCTAAAGGTCCTATGCAATTTCAGATGTTTACAATGCAACCATCTCAAAGGAATTTTTTTTAAGAGATAGGGTCTCTCTTTGTCACCCAGACTGGGTGCAGTGGTGCAGTCATAACACACTGCAGCCTCAAACTCCTGTTGGGCTCAAGCAATCCTTCTGCCTCTGCCTCCCAACTATAGGTGTGCACCACCACACCTGGCTAATTTTTAAAATTTTTTTGTAGAGATGGGGTTATGCTTTGTTGCCCAGGCTGGTCTTGGACTCCTGGTCTCAAGGAATCCTCCACCTCAACCTCCCAAAGGGCTAGGATAACAGGTGTGAACCACTATGTCCGGCCTCTAGAGACTTTTGAAAACGGCTTAAAGGATAAACATTTTTTTAAATATATATTGCCACCACTACTTCATTTAATTTCTTGGGTGGAAGTGGGGAAAAGTATTCTAGAAAGACCAACTTGTTTTAAAAGAACAATCAGTTTAAGCTGGAAATTAGTATGTATGTATGCATGTACTTACTTATAAGAGACACAGTCTCACTCTTACCCAGGCTGGAGTCAATAGCGCCATCTCAGCTCACTGCAACCTCCACCTCCCAGGCTCAAGCGATCCTCCCACCTCAGCCTGCCCAGTAGCTGGGACTACACGCTCATGCCACTGCTCCTGGCTAAATTTTGTATCTTTTGTAGACCCAGACTTTCCCCACGTTGCTTAGGCTGGCCTTGAACTTCTGGGCTCAAGTGATCTGGCTACCCTAGCTTCGCAAAGTGCTGGGATTACAGGTGTGAGCCACTGTGCCCAGCCTCCAAACTGGCACATTTAAAATATTGAGTAATAAAAATTATGTCAAAAATATACTAATCTTTTAAATATATTGCATTAGTCCATTCTCACATTGCTATAAGGAAATACCTGAGACTGGGTAATTATAAAGAAAAAAGGTTTAATTGGCTCATGGTTCTGCAGGTTGTATTGGAAGCACAGCGGCATCTGCTTCTGGAGAGGCCTCAGAAGCTTCCAATCATGGTGGAAAGCAAAGGGAGAGCAGATGGAGGCAGGAGCAAGAGCAAGAGCAAGACCAAGGAGGTGCTACACACTTCTAAACAACCAGATCTCACAGAACTCACTCACTAGACAAAGGGTACCAAGGGAGATGGTGTTAAACCATTCATGAGGGATCTCCCTTATGACCACATCACCTCCCACCATGTCCCACCTGCAACATTGGAAATTACATTTCATTATGAAATTTGGGTGGGGACACACATCCAAACTATATCATATATCCTTTTTGATTTATGTGATACAAACTACAAATTGCCAGCCAAAAAATAGTTGAGCCATATCCTTCCAAATATGACTGATTTAAAAGGAACAGAGTGTCTCAATTTAATGTGCTGTGTTATGACATAACTTCTTATGAAGTCCAGATTTCTCATATATACATATCTCTAAGAAAAAAAGAAAACTTAGTTTTATGAGTGATGCCAAGCCAGTCAAAAGAAAGCGAATTATATTAGTTTCCTGTGGCTGCTGTAACAAATTCTCACAAATTGGGTCACTTAAAACATCAGAAATTTATTTTTGTACAGTTCTGGAGGCCAGAAGTCCAAAATGCTTTGACCAGGTTTAAGCCAAGATGTCAGTAGGACTGCACGCCTTCTGGAGGCGGGAGGGAGGAACCGTCTGCCGGCCTGTTCCAGCTGCGGGAGTTGCTCTCCTTGCTTTCCTTGGCTCATGACCTTTTCCTCCATCTTCAGAGCCAGCAACATAGCATCTTGTTTCATTGCCTTTTCTTTTGTCTCTTGTCAAATCTCCCCCCGCCTTTCTTTTTTTTTTTTTCTTTTTTTTGATGGAGACTTGCTCTGTCACACAGGCTGGGGTGCAGTGGCACAATCTTAGATCACTGCAACCTCGGCCTCCCAGGTTCAATCAATTCTTCTGCCTCAGCCTCGCTAGTAGCTGGAGTTACAGGCATGTACCACCATGCCTGGCTATTTTTGTTGTTGTTGTTGTTTTGTTTTGGTTTTGTTTTTTTGTATTTTTAGTAGGGACAGGGTTTTATCATGTTGGCCAGGCTGGTCTCAAACTCCTGACCTCAGGTGATCCACCCACCTCGCCTCCCAAAGGACTGGGATTACAGGTGTGAGCCACTGTGCCCGGCCAAATCTCCCTTTTAAAAGAATATCTGTGATTGCATTTAGGGCCCATCAGGATAATCCAGGATAACCTCCCCATATCAAGAAACTAAACTTAATCCCATCTGCAAAGTCCTTTTTATCATATAAGGTAACTTTCACAGGTTCCAGGAATCAAGACCCAGGTCATTTGTTGGGGGTTATTATTCAACCTACCACAGTGATAAACACATGACTTAAATAACAGGCTGGTGGCTTGAAGTTCTAGTTCTAAACTGGGAATAAGATAGAGGTAATTACACTAATAATTGCCAACTTTCTAGAATCTGAATTCCTGAGAAATACAGATAAGTAAAGCAAAAAGCAGCTATGACTACCTTTTTGATAACTTTAAGTCATCACATATCCACTTCCTCATCTTGAAAATAGAAAAACAGACACCGGGTATCTCTTCTATTATTCCTAATGTCAAAATAGAAATATTTGCAACAGGCTTGCCATCACCAGTTGTATTCACTAATATAATTGAGGATGCAACTATTTCTTCCTCTTTTTTGTTCTCCAAGATCAGAAATCTCTGTAAGATTACTATTTGGGCTTTCACAATCCACTATTTATATCTTTCTCAGTAATAGACGGGGAGGATGAAAGGACAGGCAGGTCCAATTTCTCTTCCTCTTTAACTTGACTATATGATAGTTTTACTTATTTGTCACTCACTCCCATTTTAAAACCTTTTTATTAAATACGAGTGATAGACTGTAGTTAAAACTTTGCTTTTCATTTCAGCCTCTGCTATGTAAATCAAATAAATGATGGACCCAGTTAGCTGAATAGTTAGAAGAAAACAGATTTTGTGGAACATTCAAAAATTTCTTGCTTTTTGCAAACAGTGCAGAAGAATGATTAAAATAAACAGAGTTGCATACTCCATAAACTCAGTATGTACTTGATTTGGTAACTCGGCCCTACCAACTATTCTCGATTCATACTCATGAATGCTGAGAGATTCAACTTTCCTCAGTCTGGTTTATAAATCTTCAGGGAAAAAACTTAGACAGTTATTGCTATATGTTGAAAACTATGATTGAAGCCTTCATTATCTGACTCCCACCCCCAACTACAACTTAATAATATGTAAAAGAGATGGCTCTTCAAGCAGAAGATTTCTAAGACCTTTCTATACTGTAAGTATTATAATAATCTGTTTTCATGTTTGTTGACAAAAACAAAACAAGAGAAGAGAAACAATGACGAGCACACATTTCTCCTTTGTGTGTGAACCACTTTCCTTTGTTTCTGCTTGGAATGGTAACTCTTGATGACAGATCCAGCCTCATGTGTCACATTCTTGCACCGTCTCTACACTTTCCGTTGAGATTGTCATTGACAGAGTGACATACCTGGGAACCACACCAGTTCCCAGAACCATAATTCTAAATTCTGCCAGACCATCCTGCAGTCTCCAAATTCCGATGGACCTTTTGTAAGGTGAGAAACCCTCTCTCCTGGAGATTTGTTTACTTTGCAGTTAGTGAAGGTAAGGGAGTCCTTTGCAAACCATTTGCTTGGAATTTAAATGTATAGTATTGCTGACAGAGTGCTGAAAATTCATCACATGGTGTACTTAGCATTTTCTTTCTCTAAGGGTATGGCATGGGGGTGTCCCTTCCCTGCTGTCCCTCCCAGTTATTCTGGCTATGAGCAGAGTATCCCTATGATGACTCAGCCCAAGCCCTGCCACCCTCTGCTGCCATCCAGAAACTGGCTCACAAGGGCTCCCTCACCACGGGTTTGTTTGGAGGGCTCACTTCCAAAACAAAGATTAAAATGCCTTTTCTCTTTAATAGTCTCACTGAACACTATTGCTTGTTAATGTTCAGACACTAATAGCACTGGAAAGAGTCGTTGCTTGTGTCAACTCATCAAGTAGTCTAAACAAGCCTGTTGGAGGCTGGCCAGTTCTGGCCAGTCATTGACCACAGACATGATCTAGAAGGCTATTACAACTTGTGGAAGTGAGAGGTAGCTCTGCTTCCTGTCTAGCCCACTTCCCAGGGATTCTCCCCAGAACCACTGGACTTTGAGGCCAGTGGGGGTTGATACTCAGCTATAGACTTCAGATATACCTTATTTTTTAGCACCAAAATTGAGATGTGTGTAAAAACTTCAGAAAGGCCAGAAATAAGAGGATTATCTGAAGTGATGCTTGCCAGCTGGAAGTTTATTATTTAGTTCTGCGGTTAGAAGGTGCTGATAGTTTTTGTCTTACTTGTGTTTTTGATGAGTGGGTGGATTTGTGAGAGTTCTCTTTTTTTGGATGATCACGGTGCTTGTTCAGGGATATATCTCTGGTCTTCTCTGAGTTTGCCGTGTTTATCCCAGCCACATATTTCCTCTACAAAAAGAGCTTTATGATTATTTCACATCAATAGGATGTGTGAAGATAGGTGAAGAAAAATCTTCAAATATGCCCTTCTTGCAATAGCAAAGAACAAACAAAAAGAAAGTAAAAGATTATATTGGGAAATGTTTGCAGAGTTGTGTTTGCTTTCTAACCCTGAAGTATTCCTCAGGGCAGGGAAAAATGTGGTTATACATGTTACATTGCATCTGAGATCTAATTCTTGCCTCATTATTTATTTATAAACCTTTTATTAATCACTGACTCTGTGCCAGGAACCATACTAGATGCCAGAGATTCAAAGATGAAACAACCTTGTCCTTCCCTCTCTGGAGCACACACACGAAATGAAACAATTGCTATGTATGATGGAGAGAGGTAGACAGTTCGAAAGATAGCACTTAGGAGAGCCTGGGATGACTTGATTAAGAAGATTTTATTTGACCTGAAACTTAAAGGACTATGGGGATTTGTTGGACCAAAAAAAAAAAAAAAAAAAATCAAGAGAATGGAAAAAGGGGGAGTAAGGCTGCAGCTAGAGCTGCAGAAGCACTAGAGCAGGGGTGGGCATGGAGAACCAGGCAAATCCAGGTCCACTCCTCTCCTGCCCTTACAGAAAGGTCAGGGGCTTGGAGGAAGACAAGACTAGATATACAAGCAGGGTCCAAGTCATTCAGTGCTTTGTAAACCACATTTAGATTTTACTCTTCGTGTAATGGTAGACGACTGAAAAGTTCCAAACAGCAGTGACATGATCAGATTTGCAGGTGAATAAAAAATCACAATGAATGCATACAAAATGGGATCTACTTTTTTTCTGGCATCTGGTCGTTATAGCTGATCAGGACATAGAGAAAAAACTATCTGCCTCTCCATCTGTCTTTCTTTCTCTATCATGATCCGTAATGTATTTAAGAAGGTTTTCAAATCTTACATCTAGGTTTATGCAAGCCATGGAGAAGTTTATCGAGGCTTCCCAACATTTTATCTTTGTGTTGGTCTCATTAATTCTTTCTGCTCTTAATGTTTTCTCCCCAGAATCCTATGATGCCTTGCTATTTTTGAGCGCTCGGTGACTTAAGGCTTTTTTTTTTTTTTTTAATGAGACAGAGTCTCTCTCTGTCGCCCAGGCTGCAGTGCAGTGGCACGATCTCGACTCACTGCAAGCTCCGCCTCCCGGGTTCACGCCATTCTCCTGCCTCAGCCTCCTGAGTGCTGGGACTACAGGCGCCCGCCACCACGCCCGACTAATGTTTTTGTATTTTTAGTAGAGACGAGGTTTTGCCGTGTTAGCCAATATGATCTAGATCTCCTGATCTTGTGATCTGCCCGCCTTGGCCTCGCAAAGTGCTGGGATTACAGGCGTGAGCCACTGCGCCCGGCCGACTTAAGGCTTTTTAAACCATATTCAAACATAAAGCTGTGATAATTAAAATAATATGACGTTAATACAAGATTAGAAAGGGATCAATGGAAGATGTAGTTGATTCAGAATCAGTGTAAAAACTTAGTAAGTTTTACACTTAATATGTGTAAAAACTTAATAAGAAAAAATACCAAAAATTAATATTTTTTGAAAAATCATAATTAATACAAATTATTAAGGAATAATAAAGGTCAATTTCATTAGTAATCAAAAAGGACTAATTAAAGCAAAATTGAGATAAAAGGTACTGACTATCAAGCAAGCAAAATCAAACGTAATGCCCATGAGGCATAGATGAGAAAGATATTCTCTTACTCAATGAAAGGATGCAACCTTTCTGGAAAGGCTTTAATGTATTAAAATTTGTATAAAAAAAAAAGTTTATATCCAGGCCAGGAGTGGTGGCTCACACCTGTAATCCCAGCACTTTGAAAGGCCAAGGCAGGCGGATGGCTTAAGGTCAGGAGTTTGAGACAAGCCTGGCCAACATGGTGAAACCCCTTCTCTACTAAATAAAAAAAATAGCCAGATGTGGTGGCACATGCCTGTAATCCTAGCTACTTGGGAGGCTGAGGCAGGGAGAATTGTTTGAACCCAGGAACTTGCAGTGAGCCTAGATCATGCCACTACACTCCAGCCTGGGCGACAGAGCAGACTCTGTCTAAACAAAACAAAACAAAAAAGAGTGTTTATATCCTTGACCTTGTGATTTCATAGAAAAGTTTCAAGAACAAATTCTAAGAAAAAAAGTGAAGAATTTGACAAAAATTTGTGCACAAAGATGTTCATTACAGCATTATTTATAACATCACACATTTTAAGGACAGGTAGTTTATAAAATTAATGATACCAATAGTCATTCTCTTCCAAAGAGATGAATATTTACAGAGCTTCTACTATGAGCCAGTAATTAATTATCTCATGTAATCTTCCCATGCAACAAACAGATTAGGTAACTGAGACTCTGAGGGTTTAGGTAAGTTGCCCAAGACCACGCAACTTTGGTGCTGACCCAGGTCTGGCATCAAAGCCTTGTCCTGTTCAGTACACCTCAGTACCTCTATTTATAACTGTGTGTCAACTGTTTGCTTATGTGTCAATTGTTTGCTTAAAAAATATCTATAAGTGGCAGGGCATGGTGGCTCACGCCTATATTCCCAGTATTTTGGGAGGCCGAGGTGGGTGGATCACAAGGTCAGGAGTTCAAGACCAGCCTGGTCAACATGGTAAAACCACATCTCTACTAAAAATACAAAAATTAGCCAGGCTTGGTGACACACACCTGTAGTCCCAGCCACTCGGGAAGCTGAGGCAGGAGAATTGCTTGAACCTGGGAGGCAGAGGTTGCAGTGAGTGGAGATTGTGCCAATGCACTCCAGCCTGGGCAACAGAGCCAGATTCCATCTCAAAAGAAAAAAAAACAAAAACAAAAAAAAAACAAAAAACGAAAAGCTCCATCTCTGTTTTGTTTTTCCATCCTCCCAGGAAACAAGAGTTCTGCTTTCAGATTTCTGTGGTGTGAGTGGGAGAGCTAATGCCTACCGTTTAAACAGTCAATGAATTCATTCAATTTAGATCATTCATTTCCCAAGAAAAAATAGTTTGCCATAGAATGCAGTGTTCCTCCTGGGAATCTCCTCTCTCTTGCTCTTGGAGCAAATCCAGGGGAGACAAGCACTTAAAACACTGACAACAACACAGATAGGATCTGTAGTAAATATTAGCTAGTCCATTTATGTATAGTGTTTACAGTTATTTAAAGGGCTACCTCTTCTAATGGATAGTCACTTTCTCTGATTTAAGGAAGTACAGTATTGTCAGTGCATTCAACATAGAGAGAGAACACTGTCTAGTGGCAGAAGCAGAGGACTACAGTTATTTCCCAACATTGAGTAGCTTGATTCAAGTCTTTAAAGAGGCACTGGTTGGCTTAGGTTTTCCTGAGAATGGAAAGCGTAAATGGAAAAAACAACCATCAGCATCACAGTTTCAAATGTTCATTAGCCCACACTTGCAAATTGCCAAGAAACACATTGCAGGAACACCAAATGGTAGCAGTCAACTAACTAAAAGGTCATAAAATAAATATCATTCGTTTGCCTCTTATTTTCTTACTTTGAAGATGTTTGGCACATTGGTTTTAATTATTATACCATGTAATGTGCTATTCTGCTATTTTTAGATACAACCATTGGCTAGTTTCAGCTGTGAACTTCTAAATAGTGGCAAGCAGAAAAGTCATAGAAAAATCTCTCTTTTCTTGCTCTCTCAATCTTTACCCCCTCTCTTTTTTTCTGCAAAGAATGCAACTGTGATTGTATTTTATCAAACCCAAGATAATACTGCTTATAAGACTCATCAATAGATATAATAAAAAAAGAAAAGGAAGCCAATTAAATGACACAAGGCTTTTTTTAACTTAGAATTTTTATTTTGTACTTAGTGAAAGAATTCCTTTAAGCTTACTGAGATATAGATTTTTTTAATCATAGATCACTCTTGTACATAGGTAAAAAGGGAAATACAAACAAAATAAATAGATTAAGCTATTCCTGAAGCTATTTATTCATAATTTAACTCTTCCTAGTCATTTTTATTCAGATTTTTAAATTGACACATAATAATTGTGCATATATGTGAAGTACAAGTGATATTTTAATACATGAATACGATGATAATGATCAGTTTGGGGTAATCAGCATATCCATCACCCCAAACATTTGTCATTACTTTGTGTTAGGAAAAATTAAACATCTTCTATTTTAGCTATTTTAAAATATACCTTATTGTTAACTATAGTCACCCTGCTGTGCTACAGTACATTAGAACTTATTCTTCCTACCTAACTACCTAAGGTATAACTTCCTTCCTAACTACAATATTAGTACCTGTTAACTAATCTCTTTCTCAATCCTCCCACCTACCCTTCCCAGCCTTTGGTAACCACGATTGTACTCTCTACTCTCTACATTTTTTTTTTTTCTTTTCTTTTTGAGACAGAGTCTCACTTTGTCACCCAGGCTGGAGTGCAGTGGTGTGATCTCGGCTCACTGCAATCTCTGCCTCCTGGGTTCCAGTGATTCTCCAGCCTCAGTCTCCCAAGTAGCTGGGATTACAGGTATGCGCCACCACGCCTGGCTAATTTTTGTATTTTTTAGTAGAGACAGGGTTTCTCCATATTGGCCAGGCTGGTTTCGAACTCCTGACGTCGTGATCCACCCACCTCAGCCTCCCAAAGTGCTGGGATTACAGGAATGGGCCACCGTGCCCGGCCTTGTACTCTCTAATTTTATGAGATCAACTTTTTAATCTCCCACATATTAGTGACAACATGTGGTATTTGTCTTTCTGATCTTGGCTTCTTTCACTTGATATAACGTCTTCCAGTCTCATCCATATTGCCACAAATGACAGGATTTCATTCTTTTTATGGTTGAATAATATTCCATTGTGTATATATACCATGTTTTCTTTATCTGTTCATCCATTGATGGACCTGTAGGTTGATTCCATATCTTGGCTATTGTGAATAGTACTGCAGTTAGCATGGGAGTGGAGATATCTCTTCAATATACTAATTTCCTTTCCTTTGGATAAACACTCAGTAGTGGGATTGCTGGATCATATGGTAGTTCTATTTTTAGTTTATTGAGGAAACTTCATACTGTTTTCCATAATGGCTGTACCAATTTACATTCCCACCAACAGTGTATAAGAATTCCTCTTTCTTCGAATCCTTACCAACACTGGTCATTTATTGTCTTTGGATATGTCTTTTGGATATTGTCTTTTGTCTATGGTCTTTTTTTGAGAAATATCTATTCAGATCATTTCTCCATTTTAAAATAGGCTTTTTATTAGGAAGTTTCCTCAAAAAACTAAAAATACAACTACCATATTATTTTCAAATGGGTAAATGATCTGAATATATATATATATATATATTTCTTTGCTATTGAGTTAAGGTCCTTATATATTCTGGATATGAATCCCTTGTTGGATGGAGAGTTTGCAAATAGTTTATCCAATTCTGTAGGTTATCTCTTCACTCTGTTGATTGTTTCCTTTGCTGTGCAGAAGATTTTTAGTTTGTATAATCCCATTTGTCTATTTTGGGGGGGTTTTGTGCCTGTGCTTTTGAGGTCTAATCCAGAAAAATCTTTGCCTAGACCAATATCCTGAATCATTTTACTCTATATTTTCTTCTAGTAGTTTTATAGTTTCAAGCCTTACATTGAAGTCTTTAATACATTTTGAGTTGATTTTTATATATGGTAAAAGATAGGGGTCTAGTTTCCTTCTTGTGCATAAGAAGATTCAGTTTTCCCAGCATCGTTTATTGAAGAGATTGTTTTTACCACATTGTGTGTTCTTGGCACCTTTGTCAAAAATCACTTGGCTGTAAACACATAGATTTATTTCTGGGTTCTCTATTTTGTTCCTTTTGTCTATGTGTCTGTTTTGGTTACTGCAGTTTTGTGGTATATTTTGAAGTCAGACCGTTTGATGCCTCCAGTTTTGTTCTTTTTGCTCAGGACTGCTTTGGCTATTCAGAGTCTTTATGGTTCTGCATAAATTTTAAGTTTGCTTTTTCTATTTCAGTGAAGAATGTCATTGGTATTTTGATATGAATGCATTAAATCTGTAGATCACTTTGAGCAGTGTCAACATTTTAACGATATTAATTCTTTAAATCCATGAACATGGATATCTTTCCTTTGTGTGTGTGTGTGTGTGTATGCATTCTCTTCAATTTATTTACTAATGTTTTGTAGTTTTCATTGTAGAGATCTTTCATCTCCTTGGTTAAAATTATTCTGAGGTACTGTTTTTTTGTAGCTACTGTAAATGGGATTGTTTTCTTGATTTCTTTTTCAGATTATTTACTATTGGTGTATAGAAACACTACTGCATTCAGGCCGGGCACAGTGGCTCACGCCTGTCATCCCAACACTTTGGGAGGCCAAGGTGGGCGGATCACCCAAGGTCAGGAGTTCGAGACCTGCCTGACCAACATGGCGAAACCCTGTCTCTACTAAAAATACAAAATTAGCCGGGTGTGGTGGCACGTGCCTGTAATCCCAGCTATTTGGGAGGCTGAGGCAGAATAGCTTGAACCTGGGAGGCAGAGGTTGTGTTGAGCTGAGATGGCGCCATTGCACTCCAGCCTGGGCAACAAGAGCAAAACTGTGTCACACACACACACACACACACAAAAAAAAAAACACACGCAGAAAAAAAAAAAAAACCACTGTGTTTGTATGTTGATTTTGTAGATTTTGTATCCTGCAACTTTTCTGAATGTATCAGTTCTAACAGTTTTTGGTGAAGTCTTTAAGTTTTTCTAAATATAAGATCTTGCTGTCTGCAAACAGGGACAATCTGGCTTCCTCCTTTCCAATTTGGATGCTTTAATTTCTTTCTCTTGCTTAATTGCTCTGGCTAGGACTTTCAGTATTATGTTGAATAAAAGTGGTGAAAGTGGGCATCCTAATTGTTTTCCATATCTTAGAATAAACTCTTTCAACTTTCCCCTATTCAGTATGATGTTAATGTGAGTTTGTCATATGTGGCATCATTATTATATTTCTTCTATACCTAATTTGTTGAAATATTTTTATGAAAGAATGTTGAATTTTATCAAATGCTTTTTTCTTAGTTTGTTCTTGCTTTTTTAGTTCCCTGAGGTGCATTGTTAGGGTGTTTTTTGAAATCTGTGTGTGTGTGTGTGTGTGTGTGTGTGTGTAGGCAGTTTTTGGTATAAACTTCCATCTTAATACTGCTTTTGCTGTATCCCATAGATTTTGGTATATTGTGTATCCATTTTCACTTGTTTAAAAAAAAAATTAACCCTTTTCCCATTTAGGAAAAAAAAAGTGCAACTCACTGCCAACATTCATTTAATTTTACATAAAAATGCTCTTAGAGGACGAAGCAAATTTGACTGATTTTTCAAAGTAAAAATAAAATGTAAAAACTGTTCTTAGAGTTATTTCTAAACAGAACTAACATCAGAATCATGAGAATCATCTATTTTCAAAAACTTGGATTCATCAAATGAATCTTTGGCCAACAACTGTTCAAGAACTATGTTAGCATCACATAGGAATGCTACGTTTTCTAGGACTTGACATTTTCAGTGATTGAGAACTACTATATTTTGTAAATGGAAAACCATTGCTAAAAACAGAATGCTAGAAATAGAATGATGACTTTGTTTCCAAAGTTGATATATGTGAAAATAATAATAAAAGTGAGATATATGGTGGCAAAGTTATCTTGGGGTAAACACTACAGCCGCAAGCACCATGGGCAAGAATTCTCAGCACAAATGGGAAATGGGTTAATTTTCTTCTAAATGTCTTCATTGACCCATTGATCGTTTAGGAGTATGTTGTTACATTTCCATGTATTTGCACAGCTTCCAAAGTTCCTCTTGTTATTGATCTCTAGTTTTATTCCATTGTAGTGAAAAAAAAGATACTTTATATTATTTTTATTTTTAAAAAATGTATTGAAAGCCAGATGTGGTGGCATGTACCCGTCATCCCAGCTACTTGGGAGACTGCAGCAGGAGGATAGATTGAGCCCAGGAGTTTGAGGCCAGCCTCAGCAACATAGCAAGACCTCACCTCTAACAAAATAATAAAACAAAGTTATTGAGACTTATTTTGTAGCCTAACAGATGGTTTATTTTAGAAAATGGTCCATTTACTGATGAGAAGAAAGTATAATCTGCAACTGTTGAATGAAATTTTCTATAAATGTTAGTTAGGTCCATTTAGTCTAGAGTTTAGTTTAACTCTGAGGTTTCTGTGTTGATTTTCTGATTGAATAATCTGTCCATTGCTGAATGTAGAGTGTTGAAGTCCCCTACTATTAATATATGGCAGTATATCTTTCTCTTTTGATCTACTAATCATTGCTTTATAAATTCAGACACTCTAGTTTTGGTTGCATATATATTTCTAATCATTATATCCTCTTGCTGAATAGACTTCTTTACCATTATAGAATTATCTTGTCTCGTTTTATAGTTTTTGACTTAAAGTCTGTTTTATCTGATGTAAGTATAGCTACTCCTGCTCTCTTTCGATTTCCATTTTTGTGAAATATTTTCTTCCATCCTTTCATTTTCAGTCTATGTGTGTCCTTACGGTAAGGTAAGTCTTTTGTAGGCAGCATATAGTTAGGTCTTGTTTTTTTTTATTCATTCAGCCACTCTATATCTTTTCATTAGAAAATTTAATCTATTTATATTCAAGGCAATTACTGATAGGTATGGACTCAATCCTACCATTTTGTTAGTTGTCTCTCTCTGTTTTGTTGATTCTTTGTTCCTTTCTCCCTCTCTTTGCTTTCTTTATTTAGGGTTCGATATCTTTGTTAGTGGTATGCTTTGGTTCTTTTCCTTGTATCTTTCATGTAACAATTTTAGGCTTGTTTTTGGTTTGTAGTTACCCTGAGGCTCACGTAAAATATCTTATAACAGGTTAATTTAAGCTGGTAATAGCTTAATTTTGACTGCATACACACTCTACTTTTACTTTCCCTCCTCCCATGTTTTATGTTTTTAATGTCGTACTTTCTATATTTTTAAAATATTGCTGTAGCTTTAGATATTTTTTAACAGTTTTGTCTTTTGACCTTTATACTAGAGATATTATTGATTTAGCCACCATTGTTACAGTATCAGAGTGTTTTGAATTTGAGTGAGTTGTATAATTTCACATATTTTTGTGTGACTCATTAGTATCCTCTTACTTCCGCTTGGAGAACTTCCTTTAGAATGTTCTGTAATACAGGTCCTTTGGTAAATTCTCTCAGCTATTGTTTGTCTGAGAAAGTCTTTTTCACCCCTGTATTTTTGAAAGACAGCATTGCTGGGTATAGCATTCTTGGTTGAAGTCTTTTTCTTTCAGGATTTTGAATATGTACTCCTACTCCCTTCTACATTGCAAGGCTTCTGCTGAGAAGGATGTGGATAGTCTTATGAGAATTCCCCTATGTGTGACAATTTACTTTTCTCTTTCTGCTTTCAATATTCCCTTTTTGTCTTTAACTTTTGACAATTTGACTATGATGTATAGTGGTGTGAGTCTCTTTGGGATCTTACTTGGTGTGCTTTCAGCTTCCTAAATGTGGTTTCCTAATTCTTTCTCCAGACTTGGGAAGTTTTCTGCCATTATTTCTTTGATTATATTTTCTGTCCTTTCCTCTCTTTCTGTTCCTCCTGGCAAGTCAATACCATGTAAGTTGTTCCATATGATGGTGTCACATAAGTCTCTTAAGTTATATTCATGTTTATTCCATTCTTTTTTCTCCTCAGAAAGGGTGATTTCTAGAATTATGTCTTAAAATAAAGGATCCTTTCTTCTGCTTGATCTAGACTATTGTCGGACTCCTCTGCCAACTTTTGCAGTTTAGTTACAGCATTCTTCAGATCTATTGTTTTATTTTGGTCTATTTTATACCTTGTTTTTGTTGAAGTTCTCAGCTTATTCTTGCATTGCTGTCTTGACCTCCATTACTATCTTTATGACTCTTATCTTTAATTTTCTGTTAGTTAAATCACAAAATTTCATTTAATTTGAGTCAGTTTCTGGAGGTTTATTTTATTCTGTTGTTTGGAATATATTCCCCCATTTCTTCATTTTTCTTGACTCTTTGTGCTACTTTCTGTACATTAAATAAGATGACTACCTCTCTCCATCTTGTTAGACTGCCCTTGTGCAGAAGGTTTTCACCAATCTATGCAGCCAAATATCTTTTTTTTTTCTTTTTTGAGATGGAGTCTCGCTCTGTCACCAGGCTGGAGTGCAGTGGTGCAATCTCGGCTCACTGCAACCTCAGCCTCCTGGATTCTCCTGCCTCAGCCTCCCGATAGCTGGGACTACAGGTGCATGCCACCACACCTAGCTAATTAGCTAATTTTTGTACTTTTTTTTTAGTAGAAACAGGATTTCACCATGTTGGCCAGGGTGGTCTCGATCTCTTGACCTCATGATCTGCCCACCTCAGCCTCCCAAAGTGCTGGGATTATAGGCGTGAGCCACCATACCTGGCTGCAGCCAAATATTTTTAAGGTGCCTCTCAGATCTGTGTTTGTCCAGGATGCTATCTCTGTTTTTGGTGACTTCTAGAGCTCAGGATATGCCAAGTCTTCAGTACCCTGAGACTGGTATGACAGAAGTCAGGCTTTTTAGATGTAGCTGAAAAGGTTGGAGTGTTGGGTGTGTCTTCCAGTTCTTTCTATCTTCATGGTGGGGCTGGGTGAAGGTGTTTCTCTCTCTGCATTAAGCTGGGAAAAGGATCTGTGGTAAATGCTGTACTCACAATTCAGGCTGCACCTTATGATCCTGGAGGGGTTGCTGCTAGGAGTGTGCCTGTTATACATCTATGTGTTTGATTTCTATAATCTCGAGTCACTCAAAATTACAAAGCACTCTCAACTTCCATGGCTAGGTTGTTAAGCAGATAGTCTCTGAGATGGGAGCTATGGGAGTTGTGAGATTTGGGGCATGGTTGAACTCTTTCTAAGAAGAAAATACAGGCACAGATTTATCTCTCGGGTGAGCCAGGGGAGGTCTTGTGAAATATCAAGCTCTGACTCTGGCTACTAAAGGGTTGTTGTTTGTTTGATCCATTAGCTCCCTGATGCATGTTCACTGGAGACCTGTTGGCCAAGTAGCCACTTTGAATGTGTGTTACACATTTATTCCAGAGAGAAAGTTGGAGCTGCATATTCCAGACCTTTTTCTGCACTGTTCCAAAGGGATATAACCCCTAAAATGGTTGGACACCTGTTTAAAACCATTTGTTTGTTCTGTGATCAACGGAGACTTGCATATGCTTAATCCCTTCTGTTCCCATATTTATTAGGTTTAAGAAGGAATCTTTCAGGAGGTAGCATTAACAATTGGGGCTTTTGATGTGTGTCTTAAATCTCTTCTGGAGAGAAACAAGGGGTTGCATTTTATTTATTTGTTTTTGTTTTTTTTAATTTTTATTTTTTTGAGATGGAGTCTTGCTCTGTTGCCTAGGCTGGAGGGCAGTGGTGCAATCTAGGCTCACTGCAACCTCTGCCTCCGTGGTTCAAGCGATTCTCCTGCCTCAGCCTCCCGAGTAGCTGGGATTACAGGCATGTGCCACCACGCCTGGCTAGATTTTGTAATTTTAGTAGAGATGGGATTTCACCATGTTGGTCAGGCTCGTCTCAAACTCCTGACCTCAGGTGATCCGCCCACTTCAGCCTCCCAAAGTGCTGGGATAACAGACATGAGACACTGCACAGGACAGAGTTTTATTCATTTTTTAAATTTTTATTTATTACTTATTATTTATTTTTTGAGACAGGGTGTCACTCTCACCCGGGCTGGAGTGCAGTGATATGATCTCAACTCACTGCAACCTCTGCCTCCCAGATTCAAGCAATTCTCCTGCCTTAGCCTCCAGAGCAGCTGGCACTACAGGCATGCACCACCATGCGTGGCTAATTTTTATATTTTTGGTAGAGACGAAGTTTCACTATGTTGGCCAGGGTGGTCTCAAACTCCTGACCTCAAGTGATCCACCCGCTTCGGCCTCCCAAAGTGCTGGGATTACAGCCATGAGCCACTGCACCTGACCCGGGTTGAGTTTTTAAAGCCCTTTCTCTGTACCACTCTAGGGGGATGAAGACCCTGGAAGTGACTGTACTCGCATTTTAAAATGTGACCTTTTTCCTGCAGTCTGGAGAGATGCGTATGCCAGTCTCTTCTTTCAGTTATGAGATTTAGGATGCCATTTCTTAGGTGGATATTATAAAAGTTAGGGATCTCAGTGTGAGTGCAAATGTTTTCCCAGGCTGGCAGCAGGTTAATAACTGACTATCCATTTAACTCCCCAGTACAAGTTAGAAGTCAGACCACCAAGCAGCCTCTGGAGGGGTGTTTCATAAACCCCTTCCAGAGGGAAATGACTGTGTTTTTAAGTCCCTTAATGGCATTATTCCCAGGGGCGTGGAATCCTTTAAAGAGCTTGCATGCCCATATAAAACGAACTTTTATTTTCCCCCCTGTGGTTTAGGAAAACACGTGTATGCCAGTCCTTCAGCTCCCTGAGCTAAGAGATTTAGAATGCAGTCCCTTAAGTGGATATTGTAAGAGTTAGGGTGCTTGCGGTGAGTGCAAACTCCTCCCAGATTGGTGGTGGGTGAAAAATTGACTGTCTAAGGCTGGAATTGGTGGCTCACGCCTGTAATCCCAGCACTTTGAGAGGCCAAGGCTGGAGGATTGCTTGAGCCCAAGAGTTCAAGGCCAGCCTGGGCAACATAGCAAGACCTCCTCATCTCTACTGAAAATTAAAAAAAATTAGCAGTATGGTAGTGTGTGCCTATGGTCCCAGCTACTTGAGAAGCCAAAGCAGGGGAATTGGGTGAGCCCAGAAAGTTGAGGCTGCAGTGGGCCCAGACTGTACCACTGAACTCCAGCTTGGGTGACAGAGAAAGAACCTGTCTCAAAAAAAAGAAAAAAATTGACTGTCTGTTTAACTCCCTGATGCAAGTTAGTTAGAAGCCAGGTCACCATATAACCACTAAAGAAATGTTTTTTATACCCTTCTAGCCTGAAACAGAGGGCTATGGTTTGTTTTTTTGTTTTGAGATGGAGTCTCGCTCTGTTGCCCAGGCTGGAGGGCAGTGGTGTTATCTCGGCTCACAGCAACCTCCGCCTCCCGGGTTCAAGAGTTTCTTCTGCCTCAGCCTCCTGAGTAGCTGGGACTATAGGCATGCACCACCATGCCCGGCCAACTTTTATATTTTTAGTAGAGACAGGGTTTCACCATGTTGGTCAGGCAGGTCTCAAACTCTTGACCTCAAGTGATCCACCTGCCTCAGCCTCCCAAATTACTGGGATTGCAGGCGTGAGCCACTGTGCCTGGTGAGGGCTATGGTTTTTTAAGCTCCTACTCTGCACTGCTCCCAGAAGGATGTAGTCCTTGGAAGAGCACTACACTTATAAAACCACCACTTTTTTCATGTAGTCTAGAGGGAACTAGCATGTGTCTAACCCTCTCCACTCCCATAGTTGGTGAATTGAGTGAAACTGTGGGTAAACAGTGTTACAGCCCTACCTGTGAGGTCCAGATCCTCCTTTCCTCAGAGGGAAACTGGTTGTTTGAGATTTCTTTCTCAATTTATGGAGCAGAGCCCGGCTGGTGTAGGGTTCATGCCTAAGTGTGCCTCGGCTTTTCCTACCCCTTCAGTGTGGATGTTTCCTTAGTTGTGTGGTGGGTGGGAGTCTCTCAGTTGATCTCTGATTTTCTCTCAGAGGGAATTTATCTGCGAATGGATGTTTATTAGATGCATCTAAGGAGAGTCAGGAGCTTCTATTGCACCATGTTGGTGGCGTCACTCCTGATTCAGGATTTTCAGCCCACACAATATTGTTCTCTGTGCTATCAAAAATGTTGTATTTGCAGCACAACAGTGCTCTACTGTTATCTGTGGGAATTTCTTTCAACTCCCAGCCACCCGTTTCTGCAAATGCTGTAATTCCTTGATCCCACCAGACCTCAAAGGAAGGTTTTCAGACAAAAGCCAGAATTTATATTTCGTCCTTAAATTATCTTTTAACCGTTTTCTGACTAAAATGTTGAAGGGTTGCAGTGATCCACTCATGCTTACAGAGCGTCAACATAATTCAGGGTTATGTGAACAAAAGCAATGAAAATTGTGTCAGGACTTCCACCTGCCCAACAGCAATTGGAAGATGTCATTGATTATACAATTTCAGAGACGTTAAAATGGGAAAGAGGAAGCACATCCTAGAATTGATGATATAGCCTTTATTCAATTTCCACTGTATACAGAGATGATATAGTTTAGGTGTGTGTTTCTTTCCAAATCTCATTGAAACCTAATCCCCAATGTTGGAGGTAGGGCCTAGTGGGAGGTTACTGGATCATGGGGCAGATCCCTCATGAATGGTTCAGCACCATCCCTCTTGGTGCTATCCTCGTGACAGTAAGTGAGTTCCTGTGAGATCTAGCCATTTAAAAGTGTGTGGCACCTCCCCCTCTCTCCCTTGCTCCTGCTCTGGCCATGTGATGTTCTTGTTCCCCCTTTACCTTCCGCCATGATTGTAAGTTTCCTAAGGCCTCACCAGAAGCCAAGCAGATGCCAGCAAGATGCTTCCTGTACAGCCTATAAAACCATGAGCAAATTACACCTCTTTTCTTCATGAATTATCCAGTCTCAGGTATTTCTTTATGGCAATATGAGAATGGCCCAATACAAGAAAATAGTGGGAATGAGGTAGAGGGCTAGGGATTAAGGTTGGGGTTATTCCAAGCCTGAGTGTTAGTGTCTTCTCAAGATTACCCACACAGTGCTCTGCAAAGACTCAGGCAGTGTTTGTAGGCAGATCTCAATGTTTTTAAGGGATGTGCTGGACCATTTAAAGGTCTTCAGCAGCTGTCTCATGCAACACGAGCCTGTGTTTAAATTAGCATCCAGTTTTCATTTTATTTCAATCCATTTCTAATTTATAATAATTCATTCTTACCAAAATTAACCTACCTTAAGATAAATCAGGTTCCTTTGTTTGTCTCCCAACTCCAGAGTTTGAACACATTAGATAGTATTAGGAGTCTTCTGCTAACGCAAAAGGGAATCTAAGCCACTTACCTGAAAATAGATATGTGAGAACCTGCCTCTACCTTTATATTGAAGCAAGACCAATTTGTTGATTTCATTGACATTCTTATACATTGCAGACATGATTTAGTTAATTATTTATACAGGAATGCAAAATGAAACCCAAAGTCAGCAACGGCAGTATGTTTTATGGATTAAAACAAGGAAAAAAAAAAACTTCCCAAATTGGACAACTTCATTTAGGGCAGAGGAAAGGGAAGGGCATAAGAAAAGAAGGGAGGAGAAAGACTGTGAAGTGAGGAGTCATCTCCAAATAGGTAAAATATTTCCATGTTTTCCAAGCACACATTCTATTTAGAGTTGGCAAGACAGTTTTGTTCAAAAACAGACCCTTAAGACATCTGCAAATAGGAAAGAATTTAATAAAAGTATCAAATATTTGTCTGTATTTTTGCGATACTTAACACTTCCTTCACATGTAAACATTTTATCTACAGTCTTATTATACAGTAATTCTTAAATCATACAAGCTAGTCTCTAGCCCTGCCCATGTTCAAATTCTCACAAATCTTGTCTTAATGAAACATAAAGTAGTGGGTAGGTGGGAGAGAGGGGTACATATTGCAAACAGGCTCTGGGTGTTGGCCAAGCCACTTAGCCTGAGGGGGTAAAAAGCTAAGGACACATGCAACATGAGGGCGATGAAATAAGGATCTCTGATTGATTGCAGGGACCAGCAGTTGTGCCACTGCTTGAAACCCCAATTTCCTCCAACTCCCTTTCCATCCACAACAAGATCTCAAGTGACTCCTGAACTGTACTGAGGGCAGTTGTTGCAGCTGCTGTAATTCGCTCTCTCCCTATCTCTGTCTCAGCAATGTGGGAGCTTTCCTGTCTTTAAACTTGCTATGCACACACGGACGCATGCATGCTTGTGTACACGCACATGCAACACACACAGTGGCTGATGTTCACTGAGCTCTTCTGGGTTTCCTCTGCTCCAGGGTGGCGTTCCCCTTCTCTGCCTATCTCCCGCTTCTGTGCCAGGGTTAAGGCTTCCCTTGCCTCTCCAGGGGAAATTATCTTTCCAACAGCCAGACACTTCCCCAAATTCAGTCCTTCCTTCTCTGGGGGGCTCAATACATTGTTAATGGTTATAAAATCATATCGTCTTAATTTTTTTAAAGAGACAGTATAGGCAGGACCGACAAGGTGAGGGCCAAGGAATAGGCAGCCGTTACTCCTTTACCATGCTTAAATTCCCTGTGTAGGTATGTGACCCTAGGCCTTATAATCAGTAACACATAATGTTGACCCCCTTGATTTCTCTATCCATGCAATGACAGTCTGTGCATCCTGCCAGCCAGAGGGTTATAAAGAGTAACTACCCAGCATGCTTAGCTTTGTTCCAATCTGTCAGCAATCGTTTCAGGATAGGATGAGGTACTATGCCAGATACCCATAGGTTCAGAATCCTGAAGCCTACATTTCAGTGAAGCAATGTAGCTGCCGGTTTACATGTTTGTATACATTGAAAGCATGCCTGTTAAAAAAAACCTCATTAGCTTGAGCTGCTGTTCGTTGCCTTTAGTGTTTTCTGTTTGTGAGGTTCATGAGAAGCTGGGAGAGGGCACACATTTCTGGTTTATGTGGATTCCCATTCTAAATTTAAACTGAAACACAGATAAAACTGGATTTCACTTGATTTCCACCTTAAGCCGTAATTCATCCCAGGTTTATTTGAAATTTTCCCTTATCTAGTGTAGGACTTGGGGCAGGTTCATGGAGAGGTTCATGAGCCTCAGCAAAAACTTCTCAGCAAACTTGAACTGAATTTGAGGTTTTGATTCAGAAGTCTGAAGTTTTCATTTGGAGCTTTGGACAATCTTCTGCTATCTCTGGTCACAATCTGAAATCCCATCAGACTCACTTCAGACCATATGGAATAAGGATAGAGACCTCTATGACTCTTATTCATTTGCCACACATTTATTCCAATGTTTCTATATCCTCAGCAGGCCTCGCTAGGCTTCTACAGAGAATATTTTCTTTTCCTTTTTCTTAAAAAAAAAAAAAAAAAAAAAAAAGACAGGTATTAGTCTCCGTGGGTGCTAGAAAATGAACCGGTCAAAAATACTATCAATTTCTTGACACTCCATTACATGTGTGGAGGGATTGTTTCCAATGTGTTTGCTTTTCCTACCCTCAACAGATGCTCGTTGCTTTTGAATCTAATAATCACTCCCAATTGTATAATGTATTAAGATTTTGAATTATTATTTATAATTATCTTGGTAACTTTTCAAGAAGGTTCAGTGATATGATTTTAACTTTAAATGTTGCAACAAAAATCTAAGTCCTTTGAAATACTTCTCTTAAACTGTGTGCAAATTTGTAATAAATAAGACAATATAAAATTGTATATTTTTTAAGTCTGGGATTTATACCAATGAGTTTCCCGATGCTAGTTATTGTCCCTATGTGAGAATCTATTTCCATTACAAGTTCTCATTTATACTTAAATTACTTTTTTTACAGTGAACTATATTTTGTTACTGCTTTCAGTATAGGTAATAGTAGATCATAAGATGAAATGGAGCAAACCCACATAAAGAAGTTTTTATTAGTTTTGACAATTGGGAGAAATTCTTATTTCCTTTGATGAGTAATGCCAGTGAAGGCTTTTTCTCAGTTATAGGGCCTTGACGGACATCTGGCTGCAAAGTATTGGATTTTTTCCTCAGAATAGTGCTTTATAGTTGATTTCCAAGTTATTTCTCAAATCCTCAGGAAACAGATTAGCTTTGCAGCACAGCCTTATTTATTCAAACATATTAGAAATCAAAGTGAGTTTGAACTGGTTAAATGAATTGAAGACTATTTGTAAAGAAACACATCTGGATCCCTTTTCAGGCTATATGGTCATTGAAACATGGCTAACAAAGTTTCTAAGCCAAATCCTTTGAAGGAAACTCATGAATTGAAAAGGAATTTGAGAATAAATTATAATTAACAAGTCTGTTGTTTCCAATGAAAACTGTTCCCTTAAGAGTTCACGCCTGTAATCCCAGCACTTTGGGAGGCCGAGGTGGGCAGATCACGAGGTCATGAGATCGAGACCATCCTGGCTAACACAGTGAAACCCTGTCTCTACTAAAAATACAGAAAATTAGCTGGGCCTTGTGGCAAGCGCCTGAGTCCTAGTCTAGTTTTTACTATTAACTTTCTGGGTGCACTTTGTGTTCCTAGGGAATGTCGCAGTCCAGCTTTGGAATCAGTGAGGTTTGTGAGCAACCGAAGGCACTGCCCCACCCCTAGACTGCTACCTCACTGGCTAGTTCAGGTATCACTGCTGGCTACATTTTCTATTTTCTCTTCCATTACCACCACATCCCAGGCAAATAAATAACCCCACACACACATCACCCTCATGTTCTCTGGTCCTCAATAGGCTAATTTCCTCCAACCCAAGATCGCCATCAAGCTTAAAACCTCTTCGATTTGTCTTTATTCCTCTTCCCCAGGGTTCAATCACAGACCACACACACAGAAAAAATCCAGCCAATGATTTCACAACAATCTCACTAACTTATCTTTGTGCCTCTCTGTTTCCTTGGTCAGAATGTGTCCTCAGCAACTGATCTTTTGACACCTGCCCTAGCCACAGCCTCCGAGGCACCTCTTCACCTCTAACCATCCTCCTGTCAATCCATCCCTCAGAAGACTGAGAAATTATTTCTCTGCTCAAAAACCTCCCATGACCCCTATTGCCTGAGTGCAGACCTCCTGGCCCAGCCTTTGAGAGCCTTCACATTTGATTCCAGTTCTTTCCAAGGTGAGCTCCAGATTTTTCTCTGGGTGTACCTTGCACTTGAGCAAAGCAGACGATTTGCTGTTCCCCAAATACACTGTAACCTTAAAACCTTTTAACATATTCTCATGCCATTCCGTGAGACTGGAATGCCTTTCCCCCATTTTCTTCTCAAATTCCTTTCAGCTCTCAGAGTCCAAAACAAATATCCCACTCCAAGGTGGGTGGGGGTGTATAATGACTTACAGGCATATTTTACAGGAAAGCACTAGCCATATTTATAAATAGGTGATTACTGAGTGCCTTTATAAAGGTGTATATCACATGTGCATATGCTCACAAGACACTTTACAGTTAACAAAGAACTTTCACCCGTATTATCTCATTTAATTTTATGCCAAACCCATGATATGGACAATATCAACGGTTGACAAATGAAGAAGCTAAATCTGGGAAAGTTACAAGGATTGCCCAAGGTCACTCAGCTAAAAAGTGACAGAAGCAGAATTCACACCCAGGTCTGGTAATAACAACTCCAGGACACTTTCAACCATGTCACAATTCTAATGGGACAGTGTCACAGATGAAATAACACGGATGAAATACTTTCCACAGCAGATGGGAAAAGACGCCAGGCCACAGAGGGTCATGGGAGTTTTCTGAGTAGAGCAGTGATATGATCAAAGTGCTGGTGTAGGAAGATTGATCTGGTGGTGCTGCAGGGCAGGGGCAGGGAAGCCCTGCTGGAAACCAGCTCCAGTGCCTCTAAACTCCTGTGACTCTTTGCTTACACTCCCCAGGAAACATTTATCTGGTGCTGCAAATTGGTTATTTATTTGTTTATTTACTCCTTTCTTACTAACACTCTTTCTGATTTACAGCAGAAAGAATTTAAGGTGGCTTTAAACTGCCTTACATTTCACAACTATATTAATATAATTAAATCTTTTCTCCTTTATTTGATTTTAAGCCTTGAGCATAAAGTATACGTAACTCACATCTTCATAATCAGATGTTTGACATGGGGCCATGTTAATAGTGATGTCCAAAATCCAATGAATGAATGAATGGCCTCTGAGAGGTTTCTGCTAAAGATAGGATGCGGAAGCAGATACGGTTACATAAATTACAGTATTTGATACTTCAAAATAATGTGCAGCCGTTAGTTAAATGAAGCAGATCTAGTATGATTCCTTATTGAAAAGGTGAGGAGACGGCGATATACTGTTGTGAGTCATAAGATACACACATGGATCTGAAAAAAATCGTGTGCATATGTGTATGTGTGTGGTGCACAATTTCATAAATTCACCAATTACATAAAATTATTAACACTGGTTGCCTCTGGGAAAAGTACTTGAATTATGGGAAGAGTCATGTAGACTTTTAGGTTACAGATTGTATCCAGAGGTTATATAATTCTGTATAGTTTTGTGCACACTAGAAAACACATTTTACAATGAGTTTGTATGACTTTTGTGTGCACAGAGAATTTGGTAATGTAAACCATATATAACCAAGGGCTAAAACTACAGTTTCATGTTGTCTTGTTGCGGCCAGTCAAGGTTTAAAAGTGCCTTGTAGTATAATGTCTCTCATGTGTCACATATCTTTGAAATCACCTTTGCGAAATTATGACAGTAAGAGAAATCTGACATGGCTGACTCCATCTTGCTTCTAGCCTCACCTCCTGGCTGTCTTCCGTCATTCCTGAGTGTGGGCCAAGCTAACTTTGGGAGAAATTCAGTTTATAGTTTAAATGATAATAGTCCTTCCCCCAAAGTACACTGCCCTTGTAAAACTAATGAAAGGCCACCAAGATAAGAGGA
Organism: Papio anubis; assembly: GCF_008728515.1. Classification (NCBI taxonomy): domain Eukaryota; kingdom Metazoa; phylum Chordata; class Mammalia; order Primates; family Cercopithecidae; genus Papio; species Papio anubis. The sequence continues at coordinate 60,121,491 of NC_044984.1, forward strand.
TAAGAAGGGCCTGAATTCTACTAATATGTAGGTGTAGTTAAATAATTACCAGCCATTATTCCAGAGGCCACAAGATTTGCAACTTCCCCAATTACTCCTGTGGATAACATCACTATTTGTAGAACCTACGATTGGCCTTTTGAGACGTCTTTTCAGGTTTTTGCATTTCTGATGGCAGATGGCTCCACTCAAACTTGACAGCCGGCCTTGTGACCCCCACCCAGGAACCGATTCAGTTCAAGAGGACAGCTTCCCTATGATTTCATCTCCAACCCAATCAGCATTTCCCCACTCCCAGGTCCCCTACCTTCCAAATTATCCTTGAAAAACTCTAGTCTCCAAATTTTCAAGGAGTCTGATTTGAGTAATAATAAAACTCCAGTCTCTTTTTAGCTGACTCTGAGTGAATCACTCTTTCTCTGTTGCAACTCCCTTGTCTTAATAAATGGATTCTGTCTGGGCAGCAAGCAAAATGAACCACTGGGTGGTTACATCTTCATTAGCTTAGTCCTGGAGATTCTTTTCAGCTTGTAACCAAGATCTACCTTTCAGTCTAACGTCCTTCCTCATGTTACCTGCTCTACAGATAGCCACAAAAGGTACCCCATACATGGGCTCCTGGCTCCTTTCTGTCTTTTTTTTTTTCCCAGGAATTTTGATTGTACACACTGGGCCCCTCCTGGTTTGATCTCCTTCTGCTTGGGACTAGCTACTTGGATCCAGCTCAGCTGCCAGAAATAGCCTCCTCTGGTAAAGTTCTGCAATGTTTATTGACATTTTGGGCACAGGTCCTTCAGACTTTAGTTACATGTGTTAAACCACCTTAGATCTGTCCTTTTTCTTTCAGTAGAAAAAAATATGCCATCACATCTAATTCATTCCACGCTCCACCTCTCTACCATTGCCACTCCCAGAACGACAGCCACTATTTTTCAGAAAGAAATTATTTTTTGTGTATTTATTTTGTGAGGGGGGTGATGCTCACCATGTTGCCCAGGCTGGTCTTGAACTCCTGACCTCCAGTAATCCTCCTACCTCAGCCTTTCAAGTAGCTGGGATTACAGGCACGAGCCATCATGCCCAGTGGAGGGAAATTATTTTTCTTATAAATTTAATTGTGCTTTCTAACAATGAGAAAGTATAAGATCAGGTGGTAACAACTTAATTTTAACAGTAAAAATCGAAATGGTAGTTAAAACTAGGATTTCCTTCATTAGTCATTGATCTTTCTTTTCCTTGCATTTGAGTGTTTTTGTTTTGAAAAGTATAGTTTTTCTCTTAAACCATTCCTACTTATTCACCCACCACAGAATACCTTCCTTAAATTTCATTAAATCTCACTGATGTTCAATTCTTGTAACATGCTAATGATGATCAAAATAGTCTGGCCTTATCTGAGAACTGTGTGTAATTTTGTCCTGTATGACCAGGTGAACCGCATCATAAACACTGAGGCTATTGAATACATCTTTAGAGATCTGAGGAAGCTGTAGCTCACAGACACCCTCTACCATTACTGTTACCATTTTTTCTACTTTCCTCAACTTCTTACTGAGCAGGATGGAAGCTCAGGGGCACTGTAGTTCTCCCAGTCAAGTCTGAAATTAAGATCGCTTTTCCAAAGAAATATCACGTGCTCTACCATCCCCACTCCTCACATACCTGCCCCAGGTTGTATCATACCTGCCATGCTCCTGATCACACCTGAGATGTGTAGAGCTAAACTGTGGGCACTAGGCAAAGCTTTTACAACAGATCCTCTAGAAAAATTCAGAACAGATTTGTGGAGTTTACAGTGAATTGTACTCGTGCTACTTTGCTACTTTGATTTCACCAAGAATCCACTTTCCAGGCAAATTTATTCTCTCTTACCTCTCTGCCCTGAAAATTGAATCAAGTCACGGGTTTAATATTTTGCAGTAGCAGATTCCTTGAGAACCTGATGAAAACCATGGGAACTCCTCTTCCTGAAAAATGCACTTCTGTTCATGCACGTGAAAATGAACAACTTCAAGGCAATTATTTGTCTCTCCCAAGGCTCCTCCCCTAAAGGTTCTTTCTTAGGTCCTAGGTTAAGAACCCTTAAATAAAGGAAAGAAATTGATCTTCTAGAGAAAAGTGTAAGGTAAAAAGATTCAAAATGGAGTCCATAGATGATTCTCACAGGATAGAGGATGAGGCAAGAGATGGTGGCATTTAGGGAAACAGTAAAAGAGGTGGTAAAATAGAGAATCATAAGCATATGAGTGAGGCTGGGATCTATCCTATATCAACCTTGGACAAGTTACTTAACCTCCCCTAAACATCATTGTCCCTAGTTACATAATGGGGATAGTTAGAGTTTATTGGGGATGGTTAGTGAGTGAGGTAATTATGAAGTGCTTCTTACAATGCCTGCACAAATTCTACCTATTAACGTTTCAGGCACTGAAAGGATTATTTATACTGTAATGTGAATTAAAATACTAAGCCTGAGCAACAGGGTGGAGACCCCATCTCTGCAAAGAAAAAAAATTTCTTTTGAAACTGGGTCTCATTCTGTCCCCTAGTCTGGAATGCAGTGGCACAATCTTGGCTCACTGCAACCTCTGTTTCTCAGGCTCAAGCGATCCTTCCACCTCAGCCTCCCGAGTAGCTGGGACCACATTCACACACCACCAAGCCTGGTGAACTTTTTGTATTTTTGGCAGAGACAGGGTTTCACCACGTTGCTAAGGCTAGTCTCGAACTCCTGAGCTCAAGAGATCCACCCACCTCTGCATCCCAAAGTGCTGGGATTACAGGCATGAGCCAACACATCCAGCCTCTGCAAAGAAACCTTTTAAATATTAGCCAGGCATGGTGGCGTATGCCTGTAGTCATGCCTCAGCTACTTGGGAAGCTGAGGTAGGAGGATCTCTTGAGCCCAGGAGGTCGAAGCTACAGTGAGCTGCATTTGCAGTGTACACTCCAGCCTGGGCGACAGAGTGAGACCCTGTCAAAAAAAAAAAAAGGAAGGAAGGAGGAAGGAAGGAAGAAAGAAAGAAAGAGAAGAAAGAAAGAAAGAAATGCTAGCTCATTGAAAGCAATTTGCACTTTGAACTCCCTTTCACTGTAGGAAGTCGTCTCTGTCAGTCCTTGGTGAAAAGGTGGATGGGCACAAGGCAAAAGAAAAAGACACCTTTGTACTCTTAAACTTGCATCTCTGAAACAGCTAAGTTAGACCGCATGAAGATTAATATTGAAGGTCAAGGGAGAAGGACTGCAGCAGAGATTTCAGAGTAAGGAAGCAAGCACATCTGGTCCTGGGTCTCAAGCCGTCTGTATTCTCCCAGCTTTATTTGAACTCAATGATTAAAATACATATGTGGCCAGCCACAGGCATGGTGTTCGGTCATCCGGAAGAAAGGTCCTGTAGCTCAGCCCACAAACCTAAACTGAGCAAAGATGTCAACTTCATGAGTTAAAAAATATTGCTCAAATGGCAAGCATGCTGACAGTACATCTAGAGCAAAGGAGCATCGCTATGCTGTAAACATTGTTGCTGTAGTGCAGAGGCATTAATAACCAAGTAGGACAAACGTTAAGCTGATCTGTGAGGTGACCAGAATCGTGAGGTCTTTGGGTACTGATGGTAAGGATGCTTCATGATTTGGCCATGTAATACATCGTCCTGACCACTGCTTTTGATAGAATTTCATTATTGTGATAAATAATGTGGTTAAAAGAGCCAAGCATGGCTTTCTCACTCACCTTGCTCTATTTTCATTCTACTGCAACTTCCATGGTCTAAGGGAGGCTTCTTGTCTACCATATTAACTCTCCATGGAAAGTATGTAGCACCTTTAAAATGATGACTTACTGATGTTTGAGGAGATTTAAGCTTTTATTTATTAATTTCTATACCAGTATTCCCAAATGCTTGAAGTATATATAAAGATTTTATTTCATATTCTATTAAAACAGATGTGTTACACTTCTTCTAGTTTAATCATTCAGGTGCACATAATCTTAAAACATTGAAAGTAAGACATCTGTATATGTGCTTGTTGTTTGTTAGTGTATATATATGTTACAAACATATCAAGCTGTCTGATGAAAATTTATGTTTCTGGATTTCATTTTATTTCTAGGAATGAAATCTGAAACAGCTCTGAGATTATTTAAGTAGATTACTTAAAGCATAACATTGATTGTGCAACTTGTTTTGTTTTTTAAATATTTAAAGGCCCGTGAGTTGTTCGACCCTGCAAACGAGATGTTGGTTTCTAACTTGGTCTGATCTTCATTAACAACTATTCCTTTTTTATAAACGGAAGGGATAGAGAGGCAAAGCAGTCTGACTTCTTCCAAATCGTATGCTTCTCACTCCAATTTCTCTCTCTCTCTCTCTCTCTTTGGTATGGTAGCCAGTTAACGTTTTAATGGGATTTGTTAACTGTCGGTTAAGAGGGCAATTACATTTTGGAATGTTCACTTTATGAAGAATTCCAGGGATTTGTAGGACAGTCTGTGATAAGCGACAATGTTTATTCTAAGGGAATGCTAAAGGAGCCTCAGTTCCTTGGTGCGTATTTCACATTTTGTTTTGTTGTTTTGATTAATTGAAAACTCTTACAGGTCAAGCAGGCTTTTCAAAAAATGAAAGGTCTCATTCCAGGGAGAGGCCCATTGTATTTGTGAATGAATGAAAAGTTTATTGCAGAAAAGGGTAGAGTGTATTTCAATCACTGTTAATTTAAGTGGAGCTAATAAGCTAAGAAGTAAAACATTATTAAATTCCCAGGTGTGTTTTACAGGATATGCCAATATCTTGAATATCTTTTTCTTGGTAATTCCAAAGGTTGGAGGTTTTGTTTATTTGTTTGTTTTTATTAAATATTTCACTATATAAACTTTTTCCTAGAAAAGCTTTCATAGTCATAGAGTTTCAAAATATTAATCAATTTAGCAAAAGATCTGCTCAAACTTTGAACATCCACATTTAGTTCAGTAAAATAGTCACATTTTATGCAATTCTTTCTCAGGTGAATAATTTTACTTTTACTAGATATATAATTTAGGTAAAATCATAAAGTTCAGAGGAGTGAAATTGCAAAAATTAAGAACTGATTTGCTGTAGTGTGTGATAAACCTCTTCTTTGTTTCCATTATTTTTAGTTTGGTTTGGTTTTCCAAGAATTTGCACCCTTAATTTTGGAATTCATTATTTCAAACTTCAATAATACTGAAAAGGAAAACTCAAACTATGGAATCTTTTATAGTTTTAGTGTGATCATTCCCTTTTACCTAAAAAAGGGCAAGAATTTGCCCCTAACTCAGCTAAGTTTATGAAAAAGCTTGAAAAAATGGCAAATGTTTTATATAGTCAGAGATATCCACAGTGGCATGACCTTTCCTGCCTTCAAGTTTTATTATTTGAAATGTTCATGCCACTCCTCTGGAAATGCTAACCTTACTTGTCTAAGACTCTTTTCATTTATTTTTTTTAGGCAAAAGGAGGGAAGTAATTTGCAAGGAGTTTAGCGTTGTGATAATGTACAGGGGTTCATGCTTTAGTGCGAGTTCAGAAATGAATTACAAATAAAGGAAGTTTAGTTTTCTCATCTGTAGAAATGGAGAGGAAGTTCATGGTTTATGAAAGGGAGAAGCAATAATGTGTTTACCTTGTAAGACAGTGAACTGCAGCAGGGAATGAAAATATATACGTATGAAAAGGTTAAGACAGTTGTAGTAGAACAACTTAAACAACAAATTTCATAAAGATGAAATGTAAGAGAACATTGAACATTCTCCCTCTTGGTATTTGGTTCTTAAGTAAATTCTAAGACATTGTTCTCATAGGCTTTGTGTTTCATTCTTGTCTCTTTTGCTGATACTAAATGATCAAAAATAAATGTTTGGATGGATTTTGCCTATTCACAATCTCTTGGTTGCTCTCAGGATTTAGGAAAGATAAAGTGTGTGGTGTGACAAACACACACCACAAGTCCTTATATTTTCAAAAATAACACTGAGATTCAAATGTTGTTCCTCTGCTTTTTTATCTGAAACTATGGATTATACCTATTTCCAAAAGATGTTTTAAACTAGATAAGAGTTTTCAACCATCACTTTCCTTTCCTGCCAGCCATATTTATCTCTTCATCTTTCAATATGGTCCTCATACGTTAATTTTGGCCTTCCTCTAGTCAAACTTACTGTCATGGCATCCAGATAGAAAGAATAATGTGGAAAAGAGGACAGTAAAGAGATGGAAAGTTCAACAGATAGGAAGGATTGGAAACAAGAGGTTAAGGCAATGCTATACTACAAAGGCATGGAAAAAGTGGAAGAATCTGGGAAGATTAATTATATCAGGCCTGTAAAACAGTTGAAATTTTTCAGAGGAGTGTTGAGAAAGGAGAAAAGTAGTCAACAAAGCAAAAAATAGAAGCTGCGGTTCACCATCAAACCAAAGGGGCTCTGTGCTTTGGGGCTATATCCAAAAGCCAGCTGTGAATTTAAAACAGGTGTGATGGACACCCCATTTACCCTGATGTGATTATTAAGCATTATATGCCTGTATCAAAATATCTCACATACTCCATAAATATATACACCTATTATATACCCACAAAAATTCAAAAATTAAAAAAAAATAAAAAGCTCAGGTGCCCCAGGGCACACTTTGCCTTACGACACTTTTTGGTTGTTTGAAAATGTGGGGCTTAACAGGATGGTGAAAGGGGGATCCTCAGGGAAGATATTTTTCTTCTTCCTAGGACTAGCAGTCTGAATTTTGGGACCACTCTGGATCCTCCTTCCAAATCATCCTAAGGCCTCTTTTTCAACTATGAGTCAAAATCTGGGGGGCCCAAGGAGATTGAGTATATCTCCTCAGTTATGGAGGTTTTGTTAAGATCTTTCTGATGCTTCCAGAATGATTCCAGAAAGCATGTTCTAAATTCAGCAGGCTGACCATATCTCCTTGTTTGTTCCAAGCAGACATAATTTGCACCCATTATCCCAGCACAATTCTTATTCTAGCATAATTAGCACATCTATCAATCAGAAATAGATGATAAATTCCAAGGTCATCCTAAAGTTTAGGCTTTGCAATCTCTAGAAGACCCAAAAATCTATCAGCGCTTTTGAGTTTGGAGGTGTAGCTAGCTCACAAGTTGGCAAAGGACATTAACTTCCTGAAGTCTCCCTGAAAGCTGGGGAGTGAAGATGACAATTGATATGCCTGGCTCTCTGTCCCCACCCAAATTTCATGTTGAATTTCAATCCCCAATGTTGGGGGAGGGACTTGGTGGGAGGTGATTGGGTCATGGAGGCGGATTTCCCCCTTGCTGTTCTCGTGATAATAAGTTCTCACGAGACTTGGTTGCTTAAAAGTGTGTAGCACTTCCCTCTTCACTCTCTCTCTCCCACTGACCATGTGAAGATATGCTTGCTTCCCATTTGCCTTCTGCCATGATTGTAAGTTTCCTGAGGCCTCCCCAGCCACGCTTCCTATACAGCCTGTGCAACAGTGAGCCAATTAAATTTCTTTTCTTTATAAATTACCCAGTCTCAGGTATTTCTTTATAGCAATGTGAGAACAGGATAATACAACAATCATTAGCTAAAATCATCCTGAGGTCTAAATATGCAGACATGACTGGCAAATCTGGCCACAGAAGGAAGGCAATAAATGTAACTCTTGGGTCAGGAATTCTCACATTTGGGGACATGCATTTTGTTTGTGGAGCTTTTAAAAACTACAATTCCTGGATTCCACCCTTAGAATTTATGACTCACTGAGTTCGGGCTGGGTCCCTGAAACCCTCCAGTATGAATACTTATGTTCACTTCTAATGGTGAATTAGTTCCTTAAGGCATGCTAAATAATGTTAAGTTTCACTAGTGTATTCATTCAACTTATCAACAGAAAAAATAATTTAAATTACAGTTGTCTTTTTGACAACTCAGGGGGTTAGGGGTACCAACCCTGCACAAGTGAAAATTTAAATATAACTTGTGATTTCCCAAATCTTAACTACTAATAGCCTACTAATGACACCTTACCAATAACAAATAGTTGATTAACACATATTTTGCATATTATATGTGTTATATACTGTATTCTTACAAGGAAGTAACCTAGAGAAAAATAGAATGTTATTAAGAAAATCATAAGGAAGAGAAAATATATTCACTTGTTCATTGAGTGGAAGTGGATCATCAAAAAGTCTTCATCCTCACTGTCCTCACATTGAGTAGGTTGAATGGGAGGAAGAAAAGGAGAGATTGGTCTTGCTGTCACAAGGGTGGCAGAAGGAGAAAAGGTAAAGGAGGTGGAAGGGAAGGCAGGAGAGGCAGGCATATGTGGTATAACTTTCACTGCAAAAAGTATGTGTATAAGTGGACATGAGCAGTTCAAACCTGGGTTGTTCAAGAGTCGATTGTACAAGTAAAAAAAACTAACAATAAAAAGCAAGCATGCTCTTCATCTTTTAGCCACTTTGGAAAAAGGCAACTCAATACAGCAATAAAACTATGGAAATCCATAATATAATATAAACTTGTAGGGGGCTTATTTTAATAGCAATTATCTCTTTCAAAACATTACTTTCATTATCATATTTGATCATCAAGCCAACTTATGATGCAGGAATTATTATAACCATTGAAAAAAATGAGGTTCAGAGAGTTTATGTCATCAGTCCAAGCTAGTAGATGGCTATTTTTTTAAACCTCAGATAAATTGTAAAAATACAGAAGAAAAACAAACAAACCAAAAAAGAATCTACTACTAAAAATAATATCTTAATGGAATACAATTGCATATTTTTTATTTCCATGTAGAACTCCATGATAAACAACCAGAAGGACCTCAGATCCAGTTTTCTTGGCTAGTTGGTATAGAATATTCTAAACATTAAGGTAAATTAAGCAAGTACTTGAGGTACAGTTTTGTAAGAATGCTTTGTTTAGTGACTTGTTACAATTCAATAACTTTATAATCAAGAAAGTCTTCAGGTTCTAATGTCAGTTTCTCCCAATGCTATTAAAATCTTCTTTCTTCTTATTAAATCTTTTAGCATGTCCCAACTCCAGGGCTCTAAGGATAACCCTTAAATAACTGAATATGATTGCTAGTAACTTGAATCTTTTCTTTACGGGTCATAATCTTAAATCCTTTCATATTTTCAATTGATGTAACTTAAATTTCGAATTCTGGTGATGCTCTTCTCTGAAATACCTCAAATTCTCATATTGAGGCCGGGCACGGTGGCTCATGCCTGTAATTCCAGCACTTTCAGAGGCCGAGGCGGCCAGATCACAAGGTCAGGAGTTCCAGACCAGCTTGACCCACATAGTGAAACCCTGTCTCTACCGAAAATACAAAAAATTAGCCAGGCATGGTGGCAGGCACCTGTAATCCCAGCTACCCGGGAGGTGGAGGCAGGAGAATCGCTTGAACCCGGGAGGCAGAGGTTGCTGTGAGCCGAGATCGAGCCATTGCACTCCATTTCAGGCAACAGTGTGAGACTCCGTCTTAAAAAAAAAAAAAGAAAGAAAAAAGAAAAAAAAAATCTGTGCCGTAGTTAGTATCTTCAGTGCTATTAATACTACACGTGCCCTCCCGCAAAACACCACTTATTTGGTGATCTTTCTGAATTTTCTTACTTCTCTTACTAGAAGACATAATTTTAGTTAAATTGGCACTCAGAAAGAGAATGATATGGTGGTATAGATAGTACTGCTTAAAGACTTCCTCTGCGTTGTAGGAAATTTTAATGAGTTTTACTATTGTACTTTATTTTTTATAGGAAAAAATATCTGATTTATCAATGTACTTATGTTGTTCTTTATAAACTGAAATTCTTTCAGTTTCTTCCTTTTTCTTTCCCAATTCTCCACCTGTCCTCCCAGTGCACCTCACCCTATAGATAAGATTCCAGTTTCTGGGAGAAGGGATAAAACCAGCTAAATTAAATTAAATTAAATCACCTTTCACCTATTTCTGCTATGATCTATAATGCCCCACTTAAGGTATTCAAGATTTTTCATTAGCTAAAATATTTTCTTGTCTAGGAAGCTTTAGTGGAAATATAAAAGATTGAGTTTCTGTTTTTCCTTTTATCAACAAAATACCTATTAATCATTTTGATTGTGTATGCACATGGCTCTATTAAAATTAGAAAGCTTAATTACATAAAATTAAGAAAAATGTACCATACCTTTTTGATAAAATAAAAAATAAATTACAATAAATTACATTTATCTTTTCTTTGCTAAATAAAATGTAGTTTTGTAAATTTTGACTACATTTGGCAACACTTAAATTAGTAAGTTTTGGCTAATTATTATATCCCTTGTATTTTCTCTTTAATAATTAATAATAATTTAAATTGTTTTTAATTAGTTGGGGCACGTGCAGTTTAAATTTTCTAATAGTCTAGGGATAGAACAACTCTTAACATATTTTTAAACATCAATAGTATCAGTTTTCAAATCTGGATGTTATTCAAGTCCACTTTATGTTAATATATTTTTCTCTGTGGGTAACAATTGCAACAGAAAAACTTTGCCCTTGTAAATAGCCAATGGAATTATCAATAATCATGTGAATAATGTTAATGAAAAGGTACAGTTAAATAAGGGAGACAATTAGTTCACACCATTTTGGTTTATTTATTTAGCAGTGAGCATTGTATAACATGTCAGTCCTGAGAAAAAGAAACAGCCATAAAGGGGCTTAACATTACTAATAAAACAATCAGTATCAAAATATTTTATGTAACAATTTGTCCGTGTTCATATAATAATCTGTCAACTCTGTGATTTGCTTATTATGTGAATTAACTCCATAATCGCTCTGAGATTTAATTCAGTGACACCGTTTAACTGCTCCTGGTTTGGGGGCTTTTACTCGATATTTTTAGGTGAGGAGCTGTCAGGCTAATCTGAGGACATTTGGAGAAAACCAACAAACTGCCACGAATTTAAAACTAGTGAGGTTTCTCGTGGTTTGGTAGAAATTTTAACACTTCTCCTCTTCTACCCTTCACCTCTTCTCCTCAAAACACTTTTTTTTTTCTTTTACAAAAACTGTAAATGCCAGCTCTAGATTTCCCTCCAATCTGGGAAAGTCCAATCTCCCTGCCTCGAGAGGTGTCTGGGCGCAATACGTTCCGACCCGAGGCAAGGGGACGTTTGCGAGGAGGGAGAAATTTAAACCCCCTTCGCTCCGCCCCACCTGGGAGCACTTTGGCGCCGCAGACTCAGGAGCCGACGCCATCTCCGGGACCGTCTTGGTGGCCCCGGTATGAGGCACCTTAGTGGAGCGGTCCAGCACTCCCCCTCCTTCAGTCCCCGGTCGTCTGCACCCGTCTCCCTGCTGCCCGAGGACCTGTCCGCGCGCTCGCTGCGCCGCCCTGGGGACGGAACCGTTTGCTTCTCCAAGGGGCAACTTTCGCGCCCCAGGCGGCGGGGACCCCGAGCCGGAGTTTTGGCCCAAAAATCCCAGAGTCCTACACCTCCTGCGCGCCCAGGCCTCGGGGGCGAAGGGCGGCTCCCCCGGCGCGCCCCGATCCCTGCCGCAACGAGGACGTAGTGGAGGGGAGGTGCACCCCGCGGGCAGCCCCTGGCGCCCCGCTCTGCGCCCGCCGGTGTGAGGACTCGTGCATGAGGTTTCTTGTACCTCCGCCTGAACTGAGACCGGGTGGGGAAAGGGGCAGATTGCTGTCTGTGACTCTGCGGGAGTTGGAGCACGAAACCCAAAAGCTGAAGCACAAACGCCAGGCTGGACACCCAACGAATATTAATGCCCTGCAGCCTCCACCCACCCGCAAACATAATATTATGTGTATGTGCTTACTGGTTAGCTTAACAGACTTGCCATCATAAATTCCTTTTTCTCTCCAGCGCCACCAGGTTTGTTGTGATTAGGATGTAGCCACTAAATTTGTTGTGATCTCCTGTTTGTGAATGGAAGTTGACTCTTTTGTAGCAGGTTGCTACTTAGGACTTTTTTTTTTTTTTTTAATTATCCCAGATTTTTCAAATCAGAAAATTCCCAAGTGACATAATCATACAAATTGGTATTTAAACAGACTCTTTTTTGAGGAATGCATTCCAAAATCTTTCAGTTCCCATCATGCAAGACAAATAAGCATAGTAATTTGGAAAGTGAAATTAATGATCAAGATAATTTTGGAAAGGAATAGAAAGGACCAACTGAGACTAATATCTATTTACTTATCAGAAACTTTATGGCTGATCCTAATTAGAAAACAAAGCAATGCCAGGCAAGTCGCATGCTTTTTAGATCTTGGTATCTTGTCTGGGCAAACATCCAGTGTTTGACACTACAGAGAACGGGACAATATTGTGCAGCAGATTTCCAGGAGTAAATAACACATCACAGGAATCTTTGAAAGAACATCACTTATTTAGTAAGTGAGTGAATATTTAAACAACTGCGTCTATTGGAAAGGGTAAGAAGGAACTGAGGGATAGACTATAAATGATACAGCTCCCCTGCCCTCATAGATCATCCAGTCTAGTGATAGGAGAGAGGAAGTAATTTTACAAATAAAAGATAGCCGGGCACGGTGGCTCATGCCTGTAATCCCAGCACTCTGGGAGGCCGAGGCAGGTGGATCACGAGGTCAGGAGATCAAGACCATCCTGGCTAACACGGTGAAAACCCGTCTCTACTAAAAATACAAAAAAATTAGCCAGGTGTGGTGGTGGGTGCCTGTAATCCCAGCTACTCGGGAGGCTGAGGCAGGAGAATGGCTTGAACCCAGGAGACGGAGGTTGTAGTGAGCCAGATAGCGCCACTGCACTCCAGCCTGGGCGACAGAGTGAGACTGTCTAAAAAAAAAGATACCAAAAGAAAGTGGTAAATCTCTCAAGGTAGGATCTCAATAAGCTCATAGGGAATTCCATGGAGGGGAGATTACTGTCAGCTGAAGGATTGTCCAATTGTAAGCTGAGTCTGGCCAAACTTCACCCTGTCTTGGGCTCCATGTAGGTGACAGAGCTCACTGAAGGGTGTTTCTCTATTAGATGTGTCTTTGATAAGAATTTAGTGTACTACCTCTTCTAGAGCCTTCAGTATGTTTCCTTCTACCAACTTTAAGTTGTCACTTTCTTCCTTAAGTTTGTTAAGCAGTCATTTTGGGGGCCAATTTCTGTAAATTGAGGCTGAGCTGAGATGACACAATCAAAGGGAGTCAAAAGTTATGAGCTAAGTATGTTTTACGTATTACTTCTTTCCAGAAAGGATCTGGGTGGTCTATGGTGGAAAACACCCCATTTAAAATGAATTGGTAAAATCAAAATAGAAAACCAGGAGAGAAAAAAAGAAAAAGGAAACTTGAAATAAGCCAACCCTAAGAGTTAACATGATTACTGAGATTGTGCTTCAGATTTGGGTCGGAGCTTCTTAGCAGCCAAGGTAAAGAGAGAAAAAAACATAAGTGACATCAATCTTGCTGTTGAAAAAAAGCAAAGAATGCCTGTTTTCAAATGAAATGAAATTACAGAAGGAGTTTACTATATGGAGTGCCACAGAGGGCTCTGAGGGATGTAACAGGCAATGTCTTAGCAGTACTTTTATGGAAAAGCAAAAGGGGATATTACAGTCCTGTTTCTTGTAATAACCTCCCATGAAAACCAAGACTTGAGTTAAGGTGAGTCCTGTCAGACTAAGCTAGTATAATTCTGTATTTGGGGATTCACCTTGAATACTAAATAACATATCCACTCTGCAGTCTTCCCCATATATTACTTCTCTCAGCTGGGATCTTGATAAGAATCAAACAATTGAAAAGTTAAGATTATTCTCTCTGGCAAGAGCCCAGTGTGTTAGTATTTCTTTTGGATCATAGAAGACAACTTCACAGGGTCTGGAAAACAACTGAGCAAATACTAAATTTGCCATCCTACAAAAACTGCAGAAGCAAATCAGTGTTTTCTCACTGATGAAGACCACCCCAGTCTTCCTCCAAGGTAAGTTGCAGGGGCACCTCAAGATTGAGCCAAAATTTTCCTTAGGAAGTCGCTTTGAATGTGCTCTAGTCCTTGAACAAATGTTTAATTGAGTCCCTAGAGTTACACACTGTTTGGGCATAGAAAATTTTCAAAAATGGTGTTTCCTAGTCACCCACAGTGGCTGGTGGAAAACATCAGGATTCCCATGGCACCTCTGACCGAATGACATGGCTTTCCGATGGGACTCCAGGATGAGTGTGTTGCAAAATGTCATTGAATGAGTTGACAATAGCTCCCACAAACGATGAGTTTTAATTTCATTATCATTGTTTAGCCATTATTTTTAGCAGGCATTAGATACTGCAGCTACCTTTTTTGAGGCAATTTCTGGTTCATGATAATAAGACACTGTGATCAGACCAGAAGAGGATATTTATCTTCCTATTTGTTATGGTAGGGGGAATTTGAAAAGAGAAGGGAGATCATTCTATTTCATACTCCTCAAAGGATTATCTGATCTGTTCCTTCTTTTCTTGATTGTAATAAAGGGTGTTGGAGTAGAAACTTCTTTTTGAATTTTTTTGTTGTAAAAAATATTTGGCCGGGTGCAGTGGCTCACACCTGTAATCCCAGCATTTTGGGAGGCCAAGGCAGGTGGGTCATGAGGTCAGGAGTTCGAGGACAGCCTGACGAACATGGTGAAACCCCATCTCTACTAAAAATACAAAAATCAGCTCAGCGTGGTGGTGTGCTCCTGTAATCCCACCTGCTTAGGAAGCTGAGGCAGGAGAATCGCTTGAACATGAGAGGCGGAGCTTGTAGCGAGCCAAGATCACACCATTGCACTCCAGCCTGGGGAACAAGAGCGAGACTTTGTCTCAAAAAAAAAAAAAAAAAAAAAAAAAGCATAACATAAACTTGATCATTTTAATCATTTTTAAGTGTACAGTTTTGTGGCATTAAGCACATTCACAATGTTGTGCAACCATCACCACCATCCATTTCTAGAACTTTTTCATCTTTCCCAGTTGAAATTCTGCATACATTAAACATGAATTCCCCCATTTCTCCCTTCTTCAGCCCCTGTCAACTACTATTCCACTTTCTGTCTATATTCTAGGTACCTCCTATATTCTGGGTACCTATATTCTAGGTACTTCCTGTAACTGCAGTCACACATTATTTGTCCTTTTGTGACTGGCTTATTTCACTTAGCATAATATCTTCAAAAAGAATTTTTTATAAGAACATTATTAACTGGTAATCTAATTTAAACCATGCAATGTGACTTATAACCAATTTCTATTCACAAAATTTAGAGTCAGTGAAACTTGTAGACCATCTTACATTATTCTCGGCAAGTATCTCCACAAGGTGATAGGGGACGTATCATCACTGAACATTAAGAGGGAGCAGGCCAGTCGTGGTGACTCAAGCCTGTAATCCCAGCATGTTGGGAGGTAGAGGCAGGTGAATTCTTTGAGTTAATATGCTTTAATGCAGAATTATAATATGTAAATCAATTGTTCTGTGGCAGAGGAGCTTGTAGGACCTAGCTCAAGAAGTGTCAAAGATCTAAAAAATTTCATATAGTTATTCTGTGACTCTAATGTCCCTTTCTCCTCCTTCTTTTCTTTCAAAGAGATGTGATGGCTGCAGTCCAGCATCCGTCGCGGACCATGAGGCAATCTTGAGAATGGAAACCATACAATACAATGGTCAAAGGGGAAAGGTAAAAGGAGTAATTGATGACTGTGAAGCCACCATACCCGTCATGGATTACCTCTGCGAGGGAGAAAAAAAGTTCTGTCTTGTTTAAGCCACATTTATTTCAGATCTCTGTTATTAGCATCTGAAAGCAACTCCTAAATGCTATCCCTCCCAAATTCTCTAACTAGGCAATTAAGTTATGAGGACAGAGAGATGGGAGCAGCTAAGCTCAAGATTAGGATGGTAAAGAAACAGTCATTTTCAGGCCAGGGGCAGTGGCTCATGCCTGTAATCCCAGCACTTTGGGAGGCCAAGGCTGGCAGATCACTTGAGGTCTGGAGTTCAAGACCAGCCTGACCAACATGGTGAAACCCCGTCTCTACTAAAAATACAAAAATTACCCAGGCATGGTGGCAGGTGCCTATAGTCCCAGCTACTCCAGAGGCTGAGGCAGGAGAATCACTTGAACCTAAGAGGCGGAGGTTGCAGCGAGCTGAGATTGTGCCACTGCATTCCAGCCTGGGCAACACATCGAGACTCGGTCTCAAAAAAAAAAAAAAAAAAAACCACACACACACAAAGAGAAATGAACATTTTCAGTGCAATATTCATCTATCTCAAGTGTAGCGTTAAGCAAAAATAGACTCAAGTATGTAAAGTATCATTCAATAGTCATTGATTGATTGAGTACTCACTATGTGGATGAAAGACAAGTTAAAAAATAATAGTAATATTACATGATAATGCAAAATAGAATATGTGATGTGTAAAGTACCATGGTTGAACAGCTAATGAAATGATTCATTTAGGTTGGATTGATGGGTGAAGTTTCACAGAAGTTGTGACATTTGGGTTGGATCTTGAAAGATAATGGGAGCTTTGAAGGTGAATGAAAAAAGAAGTGGAAGAACATTCCTGGTAGATGGAACAGCATATGCCAAAGCACAGAAGTATGAATAGTCCAGTGTACTGTAAGTCCTAAGAGTCTGTTTTTTTCTGAGTTAAAGATGCAGGGAAATGTAGTTTTGAAGAGTTTAAGTTAAACCAGATTTGAATCCCAGCTCTGCTCCTTGGTAGCTGGGTGGCCTTGGTCAATTGCTTTTTAACATATGCTGAGGAGACTGGACCTTATGATGTAAGTTGAGGCTGTTTCTAAAAGGAAAACAAGCATATTTGGGCTTTTGAAAATCACTATGACTGCAGCTTAGAGGATAAATGAAAGAGGGTACAGTGAGGTCAGAGGACAAATTAGAAGACTCTTCATTCAACAAACATATATTGGGTGCCCTCTATGTGCACACAGTGAGGCACTGAGAATTCAGCAATGAACAAACAGAAAAACCCTCACCTTTGTGGAGTTTATATTTTATTGGGGATAACAGACATTAAACAAACAAGGACATACACAGATAATGTAAGCACTAAGAAAAATATTAAGATAATGAAGGATTAGAGGTTGCTATTTTATGTAAGTCAATCAAGAAAACTTCATGGACACAGAATATGAAATAATAGGCAATGAAGACTTGGAAGAGCGGGGGTGTGGGAGAGGGATGAGGGATGAGAAATAACTTAGTGGGTACCATATACATTATTCAGGTGACGGTTACACTAAAAGCCCAGATTTTACCACTAGGCAATACATCCATGTAAGAAAACAGCACTTTTACACCTTAAATGTGTACAAATGAAAAAGAAAAAGTGTCTTTGAAATGAGATGTTTGAGTAAAGAACTGAAAGAAATAAAGGAGTGAGCTGTGCAGATACCCAGTGGAGAAGATTCCAGGAAGAAAGAACAAGTGTACCACCCTAAGGGAAGAGCATGCTTAACTTTTTCAGGAGCAGGGAGAAGATCAGTTTGCCCACAGTACAGTAGTATAAGACCAGTGTGGTGATTCTCAGGGGAAATTGGGAGGCTCTGACCTACTGGAGAGGAGTGGGAAACAGAGGAAAATAAGGAGCTTGCAATTTTTAAAGGCAGACGGACAGGGCTTGATGGCCAGTTGAATATGAGGAGCTGAATATGGGGAGTAAAGAAAGGAAAGGAATCTTGCATGACTGCCAGATTTCTGGATTGAGCAAATGCACAAGTGGTGTCACTGATAGAGAGAGAATGCAGGAAAAACAGCACACCATGAAGTCAGTTTGGGACCTGTTCAGTCTGTTGTGCTGATCACAATTCCAGTGGAGATGCCTTGTTGGCCTTTGGATATACAGATATGGAGTTCAGAAAGGAGATGCGGCCCAGGTATACAGGTTGTTAGCACTTTATTGAGATATTCATTTTCAGTGTTGGGTCATTCATTCATTCATTCATTCATTCAACTAATATTTACTGAAAGCCAAATATGTTATGCTAGACCCTGGGTATATAAAACAGACACGGCCCCTGTCCACATGAAGCTTACAGTCAGGTGGACAAGACAGACAAAAAACAAGTAAACAACAAAATAGGCCAGGCGCGGTGGGTCATACATCTATAATCCCAGCACTTTGGGAGGCTGAGGAGGGCAGATCATGAGGTCAGGAGATCGAGACCATCCTGGCTAATGCAGTGAAACACTGTCTCTACTAAAAACACAAAAAAAATTAGCTGGGTGTGGTGGCTTGCGCCTGTAGTCAGCTACTCAGGAGGCTGGGGCAGGAGAATCGCTTGAACCCAGGAGGCAGAGGTTGCAGTGAGCAGAGATGGCGCCGCTGCACTCCAGCCTGGAGACTTTGAGACTCCGTCTCAAAAAGAAAAAAAAAAAAATAGCATGTAATTACAAATTGAAAAATGGCACAAAGGAAACAAACACAGTGCTAAAAGAGTATAAAATGTCTTAAAGGAAGGCTTTTCTGAGGTCACATTTAAGCTGAAAACTAAAAGATAAGATGAAGCCATCCACATAGAGTGTGGGAAGAGAATGCCAAAGAAGGCATGCTGAGCCAAGCGGGAGGGGCCCAAGGTGAATGTGGAGAAGTACGCAGAGACTGGATCATGAAGGTCTAGCAGGACATGGCACAAAAATGTTTGAAAATCGTAAAGAATGGCATTGACAGAATCCAATTTGTGGTTTTAAAAAATCAGGCGGGGCACAGTGGCTCATGCCTGTAATCCTAGCACTTTGGTAAGCCATGGTGGGTGGATCCCTTGAAGTCAGGAGTTTGGCGCTAGCCTGGTCAACTTGGTGAAACCTCGTCTCTCCTAAAAATACAAACAAATTAGCCAGGTGTGGCGTCTGTAATCCCAGCTACTTGGGAGGCTGAGGTACGAGAATCACTTGAATCCAGGAGGCAGAGGATGCAGTGAGCAGAGATCGTGCCATTGCACTCCAGCCTGGGCGACAGCAATACTCCATCAAAAAAAAAAAAATTAAATTAAAATATTAAAAATGTTAAAATCAGCTGGCAGGGTGGAGGGGTGGTGATGGATAGAGAAGATGTTGGGGGGTGTGGGAAGGAGAGATTAGAAGGAGGCAATAGAAGCTAAGAAAACCAGTAAACAAGCCTATCGCAGCCATCCTCGTGAGAGATAGGGCTTGGGGTACAGTAGGACAGCGAAAATAGAACTAGAACATTCCTAGATAGGCTTTGGATGTAGAATAAATACAATTTGGTGATGGACTGGGTGTGGAGAGTAATGAAGACAGATCAAAAAAAGTGACTCAGGTTTCTGCCTTGATCAGTTGGGTGTTTGGTAGGATTCTTTCTTTCCTTTTTTAAGAGATGGAGTCTCGCTCTGTCGCCCAGGCTGGCTGGAGTGCAGTAGCACGACCTTGGCTCACTGCAACCTCTGCCTCCCAGGTTCAAGCAATTCTGCCTCAGCCTCCTGAGTAGCTGGTACTATAGGTGCACGACACCACACCTGGTTAATTTTTTTTTTTTTTTTTTTTTTTTTTGGTATTTTAGTAGAGACGGGGTTTCACCACGTTGCCCAGGCTGGTCTTGAACTCCTGAGTTCAGGTGATCCACCCACCTCAGCCTCCCAAAGTGCTAGGATTACAGGTGTGAGCCACCGTACCCGGCTGGATTATTTCTTTTGATTGAAAAGACTGGGGGAGAAATACTTTGGAGATGTGAAATCAGGAGTTCAATTTTGGACCTGTCAGGTTTGAAATGCTTGGGGAGCCTTCAAAGAGAGTGGGACTGAGCTCAGGGGAGGTATCTGCCCTGGTGGTAAAAGTTTTGGAACCATCAACATATAAATAAAATAAAAATCCATAAGAATGTATAAGATCACCTTGGGGCAGATGAAACAGAAAGGATAGAAAGCCCTAGTAAATTTCAGCACTAATGCTGAGAAAAAAAGAGGATGTCAACCACATTGTTTGGTGTGTTTGTTTACTAACAATTTAACAGTATGGATTTTTGAGACAGCTTTGTTAAGGTATATATTTTGTTTTATATATATATGTAATATATATATGGTATATATTTTGACACCATGGTAGAATTTCTCTGTATAACCTTTCAACATACTTCTGCTTTGCACTGATATATTTTTACTGAGTCTCATGCCTCATACAGGCTATAGGAATGTTTGTTATTAACCCAACTGTTTGTTGAATAAGAGACAACACCCCGTCCCCCTGTGTGTCTCTAAATTTACCAAATGCAAAAAGAAAATCTCAAAGAACAAAGAAAGAAAGTGGAAAGCTTCTGACTGATTTTTAAGAGTACGTAATTTCAAGTAGTCAAGAATGATATCGTAAACATTGTTTACATGGTTCCTTTTTAGTTTTAATATCAGTTTGCTACAATACAATGCATTTATAATGACAATTTTGTTAAGATATACTTGCTGCAAGTCAATCATTTCTCATTAAATAAAGATGTTCTGAAAGAAACTCCAGGATGAGCAACTGCCTTCAAGGGCAGAGGTTTTAAGTTGCCAATAAAATAAAACAGTGACAAGTATACACTGCGCCTCATCAAGAGGAGCAAGGCAGCTTCTGTTGTGTAGCCGATGTTCCCATTTTTAGAACGTAGAGGTAGATGGGTGAGAAGAAAGAGGATATTTAAACCGTCTTTAAGCTCAAATTTGAAATTAAAAGAAAAAAAGACCTAAAAGAGGGGGCCTGCCCCTCCACCATCAAGGCAGCAAAACTTGCAGCCTGTGGGGTCTCACCATAGCACAAACCAAGCACCTTTACTTGCAGCTCTCTGAGGGCCCAGATTTGAGTTTTGACTCAGGGAAGAGAAAGCAGAGGTCTCTAGAAATGCCTGTTGGGTTTGAAAAATGCTGATGACATTTTTGCGACTATCCTTTATCATCTATTTTCTGTACTTCCTCCACTCGCTCCACCTTTTCCTTTCTGCAGTTCAAAATCATTCTGTGAAATATCTCCTCTATTTCAAATCTTGGCTCTTCACCACTCAATTTAAGAGTGGCAAACGACCTTGCAGCCTGAGGTTCCACCTTGAACATGGAGAACATTCAAACATAATATGGGAGAGGGGGCGACCTGCCTGACTTTTAACATCCCTTCCATGTCCTCCCACTGGGCGCATTTTGAGCGCCAGCGCTCATCACACTCGGCTGCCCCACCGCCCGCGCCCCGAGCCCGAACATTCCCAGTCCCCTCCCTTCTCTCACTTATAGGTCAACAAATATTTTAATAGGTCCTTTTGAACAGATGTGGCCTGTAGATGTATGCAATGACCCCATCGGAAATAATTTGGGGTGACTGGGGAAGGCGGCCTTCCTCTCTAGGAGAGCCTTTATTGTGTAATCTCTAGATAATGAGCTTCTCTCTGGGCCTCAAACTGGGCGAGTTATCCGTGTCTTCAAGTCTGGAGAGGAGGCTAAGAAGCAAACCTCCTGGGTGTCCGGGATCACGCAAACCTCCTGGGTGCCCGGGACCACCGGCCTTAACCTTCTCCAAGCCCAGGACAAGGCGAGAAGAACATGGCCCTGTTCCCCTCGGGGTCCCTGGCCGGGCTGCGGCGGGGGAAAGGTGATCGATCTTGCCGGGGACCATCCCTCGCCCATCGCTTCCTGCGGCGACCTGCCGCGGCGGCCGGAGCCTGGGAGCTTCCCATTGGCTCACGGGCCGACGCCGTGCAGTCTGCGGGGGAGTGGCCGGGCGGTAGGGCGTGGCCGGACGGCGCGGCGCGGCGCGGCGCGGGGCGGGGCCGGGCGACGGGGGCGCACAACAATCTGCCGAGCGCTGTGGGGGTGGCGGCTGCTACCAGCGCAGTCCCTGCTTTGGAGGTCTCTGGTCTCATGACTTTTTTTTTTTTTTTTTTTTAATAAAGAATGAGCGGATGCCCATGACAAGTTAATAGCTCTCGCCACGCTCTAAGGTTAAATTGCATCTCCTTCCCGCCGCGAGTCTCCTTCCACAGACCCTCCGGAGGCTGCCGGTTCGCGAGCTGCGCGGGACGAGGCGCTAGGTGCTCCCGGCTGGTTCCGGCAAGCAGCCCCCACCCCTCGCCGACGCTTGGGGTTGGAGACCTAACCCCAGCACCCCAAGCGGACCCAGGCCTGGACCTCTCCACGTCGCGGTGGTGCGCGCCCCGCCAGCACCCCCACCCCACGCGCAGCCCGTGTCTTCTTTATCCCCGCTCACTTAACACAGGGCGCACGCAGGCATCCCGGCCCCGTCACACTCACACTGCGTCTTCTGTCACACCCCCTGTCTCACACACAGTTCCCTGACTCGCACCACTCCTGTGTTACACCCACTCTAGTTTCGTATCGAGCGCCCGCCAGTTCTCCCTCAGTCGCGCCGGCGCAAGCTTGTCCCCTTCTGCCCCGGAGCCCGCCCGCGCCGCACGGTAGCCCCTCGCGCTGGCCGGATCGTGGGAACCAGGCGGGGCCCCAGCGTCCCTGCCCCTGCCCGGTCATCCATCTCCCTCCCCGTCGGTCAGCCGAGACTTCAAAGGCGCCCCCGCCGGCCGTGCCCGCCAAACCCCAACGCAGCCTGGGTGTCGGCCGGGGGCGCTCCCGGGCGGGGGAGGCCGGGCCGGGGCGCGTCCGGGCCCGGCTAGGTCCTTAGTGCGGCGGCGGCGGACTCCAGAGCTGACTGCGGGGCCGCCCCCGCCGCGGCCGGGCCACGCGCGGGCCACCCGGGAGCTTCTACCAGCTCAGCGAGCACGCGCCGGCGGGAGGGGCGCCTGATTTTCATGGCAAGGGAAATCCGGATAAGGACCGACTCCTTTCCGAAGAGAATGGGAACGCGCTAGTCCTGGTGCCTGACCCTCTCTCCTAAAGAAAATGAGTCTCCCCTGGAGCTTAAGCCATATTTCCTTCTCCTCCTTTCCTCCTTCCCATTCGGACACCCCTAATTGACAGGCTCTAATCCTCGGATCGGAACTACTTTTGCCTGGAAGATTTGGCCGGCTTTTCCTTTTTTCTCAGCGTTCCTGCAAAGCCAATTCGTTCTGAGCTGCATTGATGGCGGGCTGAGGGAGGAGGGCTACATCCAATTTCTGGCACCACCTGGGTGGTCGCCGTAACCGAGTGATTCCTTTACAGCTATTTATTCTCCTTAACTTTATAAGGGTTCTTTTGCTTAGAAGAGTTAAAGAAGTTTTAAGTATTCTATTTTGGCATTGATGTGGGGCATAGTCACTGAATGACATTTATCTGTATTCAACTAGACTATGAATTTTTTGAGCATAGGGATTTGTTATATCGCAGGCCGTAGATTCTAGCACAGGGCATGGCAAATAAATTGTAGCTGTGCAATCAATTATGTTGAATTCAAATGAACCAGCTTTTTGCATGGGGCTTTCCAAACACTTTATCATACTTAAAAATGTTATGTAAAACTTTCCAAGAAGGAAGGAAAACGGAGAAAAAGAAAAGGAGGATGGAAGAAGGAATCCCAGAATGATTTCAGATCCTTTGCAAGAAAGAGGTTAGATTTAGATCTTCAAAGTTAAACCAGGCAGATCTGCATATCTGAGAACACAGAAGCTCTAAAACCAACATTAAACATCATCCCAAGTTCATAGTGTTTTCCCGGCTAACAATGCCAGCTTCTCTTAATGTAAGTCTCTAACTTTGAATTGTCCTTATTACTTTTTCTGTCGTGTCTTGAGCTATGAACACAAGGCTAGACTGGACACAGATTGTTCAAATCTAGAAAATGGCAACTTAGATTTTTTTCTGTTAGCGAGTTTTATCCCATTTAAAGGAAAGGAAGGGGTTAGCATAACCATATTAACTGTTTAGAAAAATTGGTGGCAGTATGGAGGATTCAGTAAAGTGTCTCCAGAGTAACCCATGGTGGGACATTAATGAGCATAATATCCTTCTGTAGATCATCTACAATCAAATGTTTTCATCCAACAATACAATTTTGAGACACATCCATTTTGAGATATATAGGTCTTTATTTGAATTGCTGTATGATATACCATTGAATGAATATACCAGAATGTATTTATTCATTCTCCCATAGGGACATTTAGTAGGCCTTTTTATTTTCTACTAAAAATAATGTAGTGACATCTTTGTGATGGTGGTCCCCTTGTTTGCAGATGAGAGTGTTTCTCTTACTTTTGTCCCTAAAAATGAAATTGCTGGGTTGCAGGGTTACATACTTTCATCTTTACTAGATATCAATCACCAAACTATTCTTCCAAGTGGTTGTAACAGTTCACTCTGTTAGCAGTATGTCAGCCACCTGCTTTCTCGTCATCCCCAGCAACACTTGGTATTAACAGACTTTTCCATTTTTCCCCCAGTTTCATGGATATGAAGTGGATGGTACATCACTGTAATTTACTTTTTCCTTGAATTTTACTTTTTCCCTGAATTTTACTTATTCAAGGCTTTTAAAATTCTCTAAACCAGTATTGTTCAATAGAACTTTCTTGTCACGGTGGAAATGTTCTCCTTAAATGGGTTTCTTTCCACTTTAGTGAGTCCTCTAAACTGCCATCAATTTTCCTACAAAGGAAATCTGATCATGTCAACTAAAACACTTTAAAATGTGACAAAACCTGAAAAAGTTTATTTATTTATTGCCTACAGGCTGCACCAAATTATAAAGCTTGGACCACAAGGGTTTTATATCCAGCTCTGCTCTGTATTTTCACCTTTATCTCAAACCTCTCAATCCCACATGCTCTGTGCTGAACTTCTTATTCAAAAACCACCACCATATCCCAGCTCTCTGAACCTTGTGTTTGCAGGCCTCTCTCCTTGGTTTGCATTTTTTCTTCCCTCACCTGCTACTCATGCTTCTTTCCTAGCATGCGTCCTCTACCAGAATGAGCTTCACGAGGATGAAATAATTTTCTTATTCATTTTTGTATCCCTAGTATACACCCTAGTGCAAGCAAAATAGCTGGGGTGCAACATTTGTTGAACGCGTGCATGAATGAATGAGTGAACGAAGTGTACTACCAAAAAAATGCTGAAGAAGAAAAATATAGAATACAGTAAATAACTCTAAAGCAACAACAGCCTTCTGTCAACCATAGGCTATAGGTAAATCAAAACAGGTAATTCTTATGTTAAACTGTATTCTCTTCCACTGACCTTTTAATTTATTATGGGTCAGTATTATTCCTACTAGTTAACAAAGAAAAACTTTCCCAAAACCTATCACTGAAGAATGCTTCAGCTACAAGAAGCAGAGAAACAAAAAAGAACAAGCACATAAAACCTGATGACCAGTAGC
Organism: Papio anubis; assembly: GCF_008728515.1. Lineage (NCBI taxonomy): Eukaryota > Metazoa > Chordata > Mammalia > Primates > Cercopithecidae > Papio > Papio anubis. The sequence goes on from NC_044984.1 coordinate 60,146,777, forward strand.
TTAAACACACTTTTTTTGTTGTTGTTGTTCCAATTCATAAGAAACCTGAGGAGACTGCAGCTGGGACAGACTCTCTGGATTCTTCGCTAAGCTCTGACCTTTTCCTTCCTGTGACAGAGTTGCTGCTGCTCCTGACACATCCATATTGAATGAAGGGGAGAAGGAAGGAACAATGCCAGCATGACTATCCCTTATGAAAGCAAAAATGTTCCCACAACACCCCATCACAGCAGACTTCTTATAATGTTATTGGCCAGAATTGGGTAAATGGCCACTCCTAGCATCCAAGGAGGTGCAAATGACCTTCACAGTTAGGAGCCAGTGAATGGGACGCATTGCCAGCACAAGGCAAAGAGGGTTCTGTTAGTGAGGAAGAAAGGCTAATAGTGGGTAGTTAACAAAGCATCTTCCATAAAACATGACCCAGTATTTAAAACGTTAAAACCAAATATCTGGTCTAATCTCATGTTTTAGCCACTCCCATTCCACCTCCCAGAAGGCACAGAGGCCTGAAGACTTAAAAGAGCCCAAGATGTGGGGGGCGCGGTGGCTCACGCTTGTAATCCCAGCACTTTGGGAGGCCGAGGCGGGCGGATCACAAGGTCAGGAGATCGAGACCATCCTGGTTAACACGGTGAAACCTCGTCTCTACTAAAAAATACAAAAAGAATTAGCTGGCATGGTGGTGAGCCCCTGTAGTACCAGATACTTGGGAGGCTGAGCCAGGCGAATGGCGTGAACCCGGGAGGCGGAGCTTGCAGTGAGCCGAGATCGCGCCACTGCACTCCAGCCTGGGCAGGCGACAGAGCGAGACTCCGTCTCAAACAAAAAAACAAAAAAAAAAAGTCCCAAGATGTACTATAGGACTTTCGGGCTTTTGACTTGCAGGCCCTGTTTCCCTTTAATAATAATAATTTAAAAAATGGGGGTGGGAGAACTAAAAATAGGCATAGTGAAAAGGAGGAATTATAAAATTGGACTCAAGAAGTTGCCTCTATACCAGGGCTGCTACTTCAGATTACTTGAATTGAGTCCTTCTTGCTGTGACCCACTGCTCACAGAACTGGACATTCAGCGTTTACCTTTCTAAGACATCACAGTGCACACAAATCAAGCAGACAGACAACGATGCTGCAGCAGGGCAGGAGGAACATGGAATTAGGCTGAAGGGTAGACATCAGGGTTCACCATCTATCTATCTATTTATTTCAAGTGCCGTGACTGGATCCCTGAATGCAAAATATTTGGGTCAGATCCTGGAGTAAGTAAGGCATTAATTGGCAGCAGTTTAGATGACTAAAATGGAGAGAAATGTATGAAAGGTAGATTATAAATATACTATATCCTTTTTGTATGTTGCTAACAGTGCTGGCAAGGTAATACAAATTTAGGATAATGAAAAGGGATAAAATAAGATAATTTCCAAGAAGATATGAACCACTTGTTGTATATATGTCCCGTATGCTTGACATGAACTTCCCACCTTTTCAGTTTCCCCAAATTTTATCTCCTTTTTAAGTCTCTGCAATTTACTATTACAACTCATTTGTTCATCTTTTAACAAGTAACTTAAGTTCCACTTTGAGCAAGTTCCTAGCAACATAAAGAAACCAACTCTGGAGAGTGAATTTAGAAGAATGGAGGACACAGCTGGATGAATAGTGTTATGGACTGCATGTTTGTAATCTCCCAAAATTCGTATGTTGAAACTTTAACCCCCAGTAGAATGGTAGTAAGACATGGTGTCTTTGGCAGGTATTTAAGTTTAAATAAGATCACGAAGATGGAGTCCTCATAATAGGATTAGTATACTTATAAGAAGAGAAAAGACTAGCACTTGCAATCTCTGCCATGTGAGGACACAGCAAAAATACAGCTGTCTGCAAACCAGGAAGAAGGGACTCACCAAGAACCCAATCATGAAGCACCCTGATCTTGAACTTCCAGCCTCTAGAACTGTGAGAGGTAAATATTTGTTGTTTAAGCCACCCAGCCTATGGTATTTTTGTTATAGCAGTCCAGATTGACTAAAATAAATAGGGATTTTAAAAAATGGCTACATTTGCTTATGAATGAATTGATAATTACTTTCCCTCCATGTTTTCGATTGTACTTTATTTATTTATTATTATTTTGAGTTAGATATTTTTCCTCCCTTTGTTGCCCAGGCAGGTCTCAAACTCCTGGGCTTAAATGATCCTCCCACCTCTCAAATATACTTTAAAATAAGCATATAGTCAACTTTAAAAGAAGACAACCTACTCCAGTCTCCCCACAACTGATCATGCAAATTGTCTACCGTGTAAAGGAGTTCAAAACAAGCCTGGCCAACATGGTGAAACCCTGTCTCTACTAAAAAAAAAAATACAAAAAAATTAGCTGGGCAGGGTGGCAGGTGCCTGTAATCCAGCTACTTGGGAGGCTGAGGCAGGAAAATTGCTTGAACCCAGGAGGTGGATGTTGCAGTGAGCCGAGATCATGCCACTGCACTCCAGCCTGGGCAACAAGAGTGAAACTCCATCTCAAAAAAAAAAAAAAAAAAAAAAAAAAAAAATTACTAAGCATTCAAAGTACACAAAGAAGTAGGAAAATGTGACCCAAAATCAAAGAAAAAAAGTAGTCAATAGGAGTAAATACTGAGATGACACAGATGTTAGAATTAAATGACAGAGACTTAGTAGCAGCTGCTAAAAATACATTCAAGGACTTCAGGAAATGATAGACATAATGAGTGAATAGATGGGAATTTTCAACAGAGAAATGGTAATAAGTGAAGAAACAAATGGAAATTCTAGAACTGAAAACTGTAATATCTGAAATGAAACGTTCATTGGATGGGCTTAACAGCAAATTGGAGGCTACAGAACAAAGGTTCAGATGAATAGAAGCTATTTATTCTGTAATACGAAGAGAAACAACAATTTTTTAAAAAATGAACAGGGCTTCTGTGAGTACTCGCAAAATGCCAAGCAGCGTAACATATATGTTGGACTGTCGGAAAGAGAAAAGAAAAAGAATGGAGCAGAAAAAAAATTTTGAGAAAAATAATAACCCGGATTTTCCCAAATTTGATTAAAAAACATGAAAGCAAACCCCTAAAATTGACTAAAAAATCCAAAAAGATCTGCACACCACAAACAGAATAAATACCAGCAAAACCACATTTTAGCACATCCTAGTCAAACTGCTAAAAACCAAAGACAAAGAGAAACGTCTATGAACAGTCAAAGGAAAAAAGAAAAACTATACACAGGGGAATGATGATGTAAACCACGGCTGATCTCTCCTCAGATACAATGGAGGCTGAAAATGAGTAGAGATTACTTTTATAAAATGGAGAAAAGAGGAAATGAGTGAGGAAAAGGAAGAAAATAAGAACAATTGTGGGCAGCAAAATAGTAAGCAAACTTCTAAGATCCTGGAAGTGGATTTGAGGGTGTCTTATAGAAGCAACTTGGTGGCTCTGTCTAACCTAGAGAATATAAATGAAGAATCATGTATGAAACCCTACCTCAAGGATCTTACAGTGTCACTGTAGTGTTTGATTAGGTGTAATAAGGTCAAAGAAAGAAGGGACAGAGATAAGCTGGAGCCTTCCACAGGGAAAGCTGAAAGGGAGATAGGTTGGAGGAGAGATGAAAGTATGCTTGAAGAGGAGTCAGATCTGCATAGAGGTGACACATCAGAACAGGGGACCAGCACTAGCAAAGGTGGCAGAATGGGCGTAATATCATTAGGAACCTGACCCATGTGGAAGTGGGCAGGAAGGAGGAAGCGAAAAGGGTAGGGATGATCATGCCTTTTCTTTCTTTTTTTTTTTTTCTTTAATTGAGATGGAGTCTCATTCCATCACCCAGGTTGGAGTGCAGTGGCATGATCTTGGCCCACTGCAACCTTCCCCTCACTAGTTCAAGGGATCCCCTCACTTCAGCCTCCTGAGTAGCTGGGACTACAGGGATGCGCCACCATGCCCAGCTAATTTTTGTATTTTTAGTAGAGATGGGATTCACCATGTTGGCCAGACTGGTCTTGAACCTCTGACCTCAAGTGATCCTCCTGCCTTGACCTCCCAAAGTGGTGGGATTACAGGCATGGGCCACTGCGCCTGGCCCCTTATTTTCTTCTGTATTTTTATGGATTATCTGTGTGGGGCTGTAGGTAATATGGATCGGGATTAAATGTTGCTGCTCTGAAATCAGACTGCCTGGGTTCAAAGCCTCTGTTGGCCGTTTACTAGCAAGCTGCTGGGGGAAGTTACTTAACCTCTTGGGTTTTTCAGTTTCTTTACTTGTAAATAGATAACAAAACTATGTCACAGAGGTGTAGTGAGAATTGGATATTAAAAATGTATGTAACACTCTTAGAACCATGTCTGGAATATAGTAAATGTTCAGTATACTGAACATTCGCTGTTATTTTTAACTTGAGTTCTCAATAAATATTTGTTGACTTATTATTGGAGGGATTGGTGGTATCAGCTGAAGCAAAGTGGTTGTTCCAAAGAAGGGCAAAAATACATTTAAGTCACCTGGGATATAGGAAAGTCAACTCACAAAAAAGGAAGCTACTTCTGAAGTAGTCTTGTCACCTGTCATCAGTTGTCTTTGGATGGTGTAAATGAGACATGCAAGGCAATAACATTTCATTGGAGGAGAAGGTTGAATGTGTTGATTTCAGGAGAGAAAATCTTTAAAGAAGGGAGGCCTTAACCTTGTCTGCAACCAGGTCATGTGATTTTTTAACATCATCTGAAATATACCTATATAAGCCCGGATTTATTGCTTAGCAGAGTCACCTCTAAGGAAAAAAATAAACTCTCACAGCCTGTGCAAATGAATAAATTAATTTATTTAGGAGATGGGGTCTTGCTCTGTCAACCAGACTAGATTGCAATGGCACCGTCACAGCTCACTGTGGCCTGGGCCTCCTGAGCTCAAGGGATCCTCCTGCTTCAGCCTCTGGAGTAGCTGGGACCATGGTTACGTGCCACCAAGCCCAGCTAATTTTCAAAATGTTTTGTAGAGACAATATTTCCTTGTATTGCCCAGGCTGGTCTCAAACTCCTGGGCTCAAGGAATCCTCCCACCTTGGCCTCACAAAGTGTTGGGATTATAGGTGTGAGCCATTGTGCACAGTCTCAAATGAAGACTTGAAAACTAAAATCAGGCAGGGTGCGGGTGGCTCACACCTGTAATCCCAGCACCTTGGGAGGTCGAGGCAGGTGGATCACCTGAGGTCAGGAGTTCGAGACCAGCCTGGCCAATGTGGCAAAACCCTGTCCTTACTAAAAGTACAAAAACATTAGCCAGGTGTGGTGGCACGCACTTGCAGTCCCAGCTACTTGTGAGGCTGAGGCAGGAGAATCGCTTGCACCCGGGAGGTGGAGGTTGCAGTGAGCGGAGATTGCCCCATTGCACTCCAGCCTGGGCGACAGAGGGAAACTCCGCCAAAAAAAAAAAAAAAAAAAAAGAAAAAGTAAAAAAAAAGAAAACGAAAATCAACGGTGCCTGTTGATCTACCAACTGCTATAAGAAATTGCTGTTTTCCTCACAGAACCATAGTCAGTACAGAAAGAGAAAAGTGGCTCAAGTTTCATACTTTTTTTTTTTTTTTTTTTTTTTTTTTTTTTGAGACAGAGTCTGTCTCTGTCACCCAGGCTGGAGTGCAGTGACGTGATCTCAGCTCACTGCAACCTCTGCCTCCTGGGTTCAAGTGATTCTTCTGCCTCAGCCTCCCGAGTAGCTGGGACTACAGGCGTATGCCACCACATCCAGCTAATTTTTGTATTTTTAGTAGAGATGGGGTTTCACCATGTTGCCCAGGCTGGTCTCGAACTCCTAACCTCGTGATCCACCCACCTCAACCTCCCGTAGTGCTGGGATTGCTGGTGTGAGCCAATGCGCCCAGTTGTTTTTACCTCTTTTCCACATGTTTATCCTTCTACATAGAAATTCTTGGTCAGGAAATACCAGAATTTTTGGTACATTGTGGAAGTGTCACAACTGACCTAAGATGAAAGGTAAATTAAAATGTCTACATATTTGGGAAAGGTGAGATTCTGGGATTTCATGGAGTCTGGAGTGAATAGAAAATTTGGGGACCTAAAAATTTAACTTACTCCCCCTCTCATTCTATCAGCTGAATGGGCATTTAAGTCATTCCAAGGTTTTAAGAACTGATCCTATTCCTGAGACCATGTAAATAAATACTAAATTTTATACTTATTTGGTGTAATGGTTGGAGACAAAGGAAATAAAGGAAACCAACATCAAATCATTAGTTTCCACAAGACTTTGAAGATAGACAAGGTGCATTTTACAAATAAATACACTCACCACTCAGAGTTCAGTCTAGGGGAAATCTTTTACCAATATCTTTCAAGCCTCCTCTAGCAGAACCGTTAGCTCTGAAATTTTTGTCAGATACAGGAGAAAAGAAGTGGCTAAGAAGCAAATACTTTCAAGAGACATAATGACCAAGTTGGAGCTGCTGTTTTTCTTAGCCTTGAAACTAAACAGATTGAAAACTTTTGACTAAAATACATCCATATCATGTAGAAAAAAGAAAAAGCCAATCCAACAAAGTTATGGTGAAACATACTACCTGAAAAAAATTCTGGATTATCAAGAGTTGAATGTATTATCTGGGTTATCAAGAATTGAATTCTCAAGGCATCACCTGGGATGAGTTGGACCCAGACGTCTAAATGATGCTATTTGGATCATATCATCATGGGGGAGCACCACTGAGATAAGCCAGACTGGTCTCTGAACCGCATTCATTTCCTAATTCTCTTCTCTTTTTTCTCTTTGCGCTTAGGAGATCTGGCCTTCTTACCTTCTCTATGGTGTTTGAATAGAAACATCTCTCGGTAGTGCTGTCCCAGGAATTCTGTCCTCACCCTTTCAGCATCAAGTGCAGATGAACCCAACATGTGTGTGAGAGAGATATAGTGGCAGAGTTACTGAGAAACAAAAACACCTTCCGCAGAGCCCCCTACGTCTGAAATGGCAACGCCATGCTTCCCCTTGAAAGCTGGTTCGCATGGAACTTTTATTTTGCTGTGAAACATCTAAACTGCCCCTCCTTTTGGGTGTGTCACAGCCCCTGTGATTTTGATTTGGAGGATTCGATTTGTTTGTGAACTCTTCGTGCTTTCTGTAATGGCTTGACTTTACTTTAACAGCTGGATTTTCAGAGACAAGCTGTGGCAATGTCCCTCTTCTCCCTAATACATACACAACCTTTGCTTTACTGAAGATCTTAATCATCACTTTCTTACACAGACAAACTTCTAACTTTCAGGGCTTATGTAAAACACAGAGTGTTCGTCTTTATGTAAAATGATGTCAGGCATCCGAGGCTTTAATAGATTTCTGCAATGCTTTGGTGGTGGGTGTGTGTGTGTGTGTGCTGTGCAACCAGGTTTTAAATCCTTAAGGTAAGATTTTAATGAGAACCAACTGTCAAAGGAGCTAATTTTCTGAATTTGTGCCACAACTTTATTTTGAAAACACAAGTTTTGCTAGAACTGGCTAGTTTTGACCGGGCTTAGGAAAAGGGGGCTGTTTTGAGTGTCTGAACAGAATTGAAAAATAAGAGAACCCTCTAAAAGAGAAAGGACATGCTCTTTCTAGGGAAGAAACAGGAGAACTTTCAGCCATCCCACTAGGCCAGTGTTTTCCCAGCTCTGCAGTACTCTTGTAAATTTGTAAATTTGCCACAGCTCACTTGTAAATTTGCCAGGGTGGCAGGGACACATGACTCTTAGCTGGGAGGAATGCCAGCTATCAGAAGCCCCCAACTCTCAGGAGGGAGAAGGGGGCGGGTGCCCAGAGACCACCCTGGGTTATGTTTATTTTGGGGGATACTTGCTGGTACTGATAGCAAATCTCCCTAGACGGATGCAGCTCACATTGGAATGTCCTGTTGAGAATTCCTCAACTCCCTGGTATCAGACCTAGCACCTTATAAAGTAAATCCTTACATTATAACAAAGGTAAGTACAGCCTTTCCTATCCTGCCTTATATGTCACCTGATCTTTTAGGTTCTTCTGTGCTTGACTCTGTCTCACCAGAAACCCCTTGTTTATTCTGAGCAGACAGAAACCCATAATTCTTATTCATTTTATCGGTTCTCCCCCTCTGTTCTCAAATCCCCTTCATTCCTCTTCGTTCCTGGTTACCTCATTGTCCCTTGGCCTCCAAAGAATCATCTTACACCCATAAGCCAGACAGATTAAAGTCCCTGTTTCCCAAGGTGTGTTTGGTCTGGCTCCAGCTGACCACTGGGATTTTGAGCTGTGATACTACCGTTGAGAGGAAACTCCCTTCCTTTTTATACTAAATGTATGCATTCTCCTGACCCTTAATCCAGCGTGGAAAAAAAAAAAAAACAACTATCTATCTTCCCAAACATTTCTGACGGGAAACTTAATGCTCTCTTATCATCCACAAACTTCTCTTGAACCTTTGAGCTCCAAAAGAGAGTATAGATGCCATCTTAGGGATTAGGAATGTTTTGCAGTGTGTTTTTAGGGAATTTTAAATCAATAAATCTCAACCTGGGTGATTCAACCAGTGGATTTACTAAACTCAAGCATGGATGAGTTCAGTAAATCCTGTCTCATTGCCAAGCCCATTGAACCCACCACCTGAGTTCCACAGCAGGTACTCAGAAGAGCAAATTATTCACCAGTGGTGAAGAAAGATGGGCTTGGGGATTAAGGGAGGTCAAGGAGTGTTTTGTTCTCTTGTGGTAAGGAACGAAGAGAAGAAGAGGAAAAACAGTTCTAGAATAGCCTACTAGCATAACCTTTGCTTTAGAGATGCTGTTTCAGCTGTCATTATTTCATTGAACTTATTTCTCCACCATTTTTGAAGAATAAGCAGGAGTTATGTGCTTCTTGCTTATAAGAAAAATTATTGTTGCTCACTGTAGTTTGTAAGATTCAGGATGGCTTCCAAAGAAAAAGTCGTATGAACATATTATGAGTTAGTGTTTTTGGCCTTTGTGATGCTACAGAATCACATGCATGTCATGACATTCACCACATTTATGACTTTTATTTGGAGAAACACTGGAAATGAACAGTAGCAATGTATCTACGTAGGGGGAATGCAATGTCAAAATCCCAGGGGAATGCTTCCCCCTGTGTCCTCTTATTCATTCCTCCCTCTTTCCCTTCCTTCTTCTTCTCTTTCCTTCCTTTCTTTTGCTTGAGTGAACCAGAGGAAACCATTCATCTGGAAGCCTCCAAATGTAGAATTTTAAAAAATTTAGTCCTTGGCAGATCCTTGCAAAGTTTCAGAACAATCAGCCATTTACATGCATACATACACGCATGTGCACATTGCAACGAGCCCACTCATCACTTAAAACTATACTGGGATTTAAAACAATGTTTAAATGCTTTAATTAAATAGTAAATTTTTGGTTTGTGTTGGATCTCTTATTTTATTGGCTAGGTAGTTTGGGGTGCGGCGGTGACAGAAGTTTAAGAAACGGAGTAGAAAGGTGAGGGCAGACTAGCCAGAATCGTCCTTTCTCTAGTCCCCTGTGCTAATTCTTGCATTTTGTGATTGTGGCATGTCTGCTGTGCTCTGAGTACAGAACTCCAGCATATGTCCAACTGTCTGCACAAGTGGAAGAAAGGAGGCCTTTTACAAGACTAGTGTTGACAGCAATGCTGTCAATTAATGTAGCCATAGCAAACTATTCATCAAATTTATGTCTGCACATGGCTTTCTTTACCTTAAATTCAGGCACTTGTTTTACCTTCCCTACATCTATTTTAATCAAGTAACCAAGTCACCTGAAAAAATCTATAGACTTTTGAAACCATGCATTCAAGATTAATGTCAAAACAAAGGAGATGAAACACATGCAATTTTTTTCTAAACACAGAATGCAAATAATCAAACTGAGAAGGTTCCCAGTCTTCTTGTTTCCAAATGAATCATCCATTTCATGGTTGATTGTACTTCACAAGGTGGCTGCAGTAGATATCCCATCATACGTACTCTTCTTAAACTTGATGTTGACACTCTTCTCGTAAACCTGAGAGGGCCTTTGACTATGGTGGAAGTGACACTATGTGACTTCTAAGGCTAGGCCACAAAGAAAGATCTAGTTTCTACCTGGCTCTCTTAAGACAGCTGCTCTTAGGACCCTGTCACCATGCTGTGAGGAAGCCAAGCAGCCAAGAGAGAGACCACATGTCGGTGTTCCAGCTGATGACCTCAGCTGTGGTCCCTCTGGTCAGCCTGGAGCTTGGAGTCATCTGAAGGTTACTGTGTGGGAGTAACCATCCGATGATTCCAGGTTCCAGAAGTCATTCTCAACATCTGAGCTGAGCTGTCCCTGCTGAGCCTTGCCCAAATTGCAGATCTGTGAGATGGAGAAAAAGATGTATTGTAAGCCACTAAGTTTTGGATTTTTCTTATTCACCAATAGGTAATTCCACCTCTGAGCTCTCCCCTTCTACTGGGAGTTTGCTGTTGGCCCTAATAATTTCATACGTTTAAACATCCACTTTTAAAGAAGCCATCTAAACTGGGATCTTGAGTTCCTAAGATTTAGCCACAGGAAAAAGTAAAAGTTCCCTGCAAAATGAGTGCTGTGAACGAAGAAAAAAGAAGTTAAAATCTAATGGAGCTATCATTAATAATGCAGCAATAGTCACCATTCCTGGGTACCTACAGTACTCCACCATCTATCACATTAGAACAGAGATAAATTGGAAAATGCTTCTTGACAGAGCAAGTTGTTTTCAAAAGATCAGAAAATGAGAAATCTAAAGAAAGAAGGATGGAAAGAGCAACAATGTGATATGAGCTATGCCATCGATTTAGGATGACTCTGGTCTTTGCATCACAGAATTTTATTCTTTATTTTTTAGAAACTGATGTTTATTTTCTGTCAACCTTATTTTCATGTTGCTTAAGAGTCCGTGCAAGAACAGCTTAAGACCATTCAGTGGTTGCTCCTACCCATTCAGTGGCCTGAGCAGTGGGAGCTGTGGACCAGTCTTCCGTGGCAGGCTGAGCGCTCCAGTCTTCAGTAAGAACTGCTGAATAGGCACAGAGGGTACCTGCATGTCTTCAGACCAGTCTGCAACTTCAGACTGAGTAGCAGTAAACTCAGGAGCTGGAACAGTCCATTTACCGTGAAATTCCTTCTTGGTCACAGCCTTTTCAGCAGCAGCCTGCTCTTCTTTTTCAATCTCTTCAGGATCTCTGTAGAAGTAGAGATTAGACATGACCTCCCATGGGTGTTGCAGGAAATGGTGCCGCCCATGGGCAGAACTTCCCAGGCCAGCATCCACCACATCTGACCCACTGAGGGAGCTCCCTTGTTGTTGCATGTGATGGCAATGTCCACATGACGTAGAGGAGAATCTATGTTGCACAAAGCAATGGCAGGTGGGTTAACACAAGATGCCCCTCTGAGAGACTGGTGGTCAGTCCTGGGGTCAGAAATCACAAGAAGCTGTGGCTCCCAGTAGTCTGCCTGTATCTGGTTAGGAAGATTCAAGGAGTGAAGCAGTCAGCAATTGGAGTGGCTCCAGTGGCAGCAGCAAACTTCAGCATGGCCTTCTGGCCAGTATTCCTGGGAGATATGACACTGACATCAGCAGGGTTTTCAATAACAACAATGGCATGAATTGCCAGCCGAAGCTTCTCCCAAGTCCTCTTCAGATTTATGCTGTAGATGCCATCACTTTTCCTTTTATAGATGTACTGTTCCATTTGGAAGTCAAAGTTGGTGCCACCTAAGTGGGTTCCTACTGCAAGGAAATTAAGGACATCCTCCTCCTTCATTTGCAGGATATCAAGGGCTCCAGACATTGTGAAAGTTTCTCTTTAAGTTATGACAGGAACCTGAAATTAAGAACAACATCGTATGGACTCCTCTGTAGGTAGCACGGAAAAGCTGCCTCACAGAATTTTAGAACCTCAAGATTATAAGAGATCAACTAGTTTGGGTCTGATTAACCTCTCTTGTCAAATCCCTGAGTCCCATCTGCAAAGAAAAAATATCATCTAGTTTCTGTTTAAATATCTTTGATATCAGAGAAAATCCTCTTAATTTCTCAAAGAAGTTAGGTGTTAAAGGATTCTTCCTTGGGTTAAGCTAAAACCGTTCTCCCTGCAATTTTAACAGTTGGTTTTATTGTGAAGTTGTATCTTTTGCAGGAGGTTTGGTTCTAAAGCCACATGAGGCAGCAATTGAATATGGCCAAACATGGTCTTGAAAGTTCCTCAGGAAAGCAACCCAGCCATTATTAGCCTATGATTTGTTAGCCAGCATTCCTGTCATGTTGGAACTGATGACTGTTTCTTTGGTTGAAAAGCAGAAAATGTAGTTGGTTTGCATAATGGAGATGAAGGCATTTTAAAAAATATGAATTTTACAAAGCTAGAATTACACTCAGACTGGGGAGATACTTATGTTCTGAGAGGCAAAATGGACCTGAGATGGGAGAGCTCATGCTTCCTGGCTCCTGCTCATTCTGGGGCACATATACACTCATTAAGCAGAATGACTGAAGGAGCCACCCACACTACTTACTTGTATTTTTCTCTAAAAATAGGATTATTTTTGCAGGGCTCATCCAATTGAATGAGTGTCCATTAAACACACTTATGACATACACCACTGTAGGCCTGTCCTCTAGAGCTCCGTATAGCAAGTCTCATGTCATCTCCAGGAAAGCATTTTGAAGACAGTGATTAGAATTCTCGAGTCAGCTCCACATGAAGCACCATCATTCCTTCAAATGTTTCTCATAGAACATAGTTTTGAGCCCCTACTCACTTGTATTTCTTCTCGGAACAGAGCTGAACATGTGCCCATAAGTATAAATTCCTGGACTGTTCAGACTGTGCACATGGGATGGGGTCAGCATGGAATAGAGGAGACGGACACATCTTTCCTTCTGAATTCTGACTTCCCTTACGCCAGCCAAAAATTGCATTTGAATTTTGGCAACAAAATCCTACTGTGGTATTATAGTTATCAAAATCCCAAGTGCTTTGAACTATTTAAACGTGCAGAAAATGAAATAGCAGACATTCATGAACTCATCACCAAGATTAACATGTTAACAGCTTTGCCTTATTTACCTTGGATTACTAAATCTTTCTTTACATGGGTTTTTATTTGCCCGATTCTCCCGTATACTGTATTTCTGCACCCATCTAATCACCCTGTCAAGAGTTACGAATTCAACAATTATTTCTTAAATTCCTCCTGTGTCCTCTTTGGGGTCTTAATTTTGCTATTTCAATGCGTTATGTATTATCTCAGACTCATATTCACAATTTTTGTTAGGGACCCTGTACACACAACTTTTTTTACAAAAATGAATGGGACAGGTTGATGACAGAGCTCTGGGATCCACCACTAATGACATCCTGTAGACTGGCTGAAGCATTATTTCATCTCTATGACCCTCTTTTGCCTTTGTTTATGTCGTTTCTTTCTCCTGGAATGGCTTCTTGTTTCCTTCTTCCATCTGACGAACTTATGTTACTTAACCCCTTGAGGTTCAGTGTTGGCTCTTCCAGGAACCCTTCTCTGATCATTACCTGCTAGGTGAGGTGCTCTACCTTTGTGCATCTCCTTAGAGTAGCATCTCTGCTCTACAGTCTTCATTGGCTATCCTGTCTATCTTCCTACTCATATTTAAGTCCTTTAAGGGCAAAAATATCATTATGTTTTCCTTTATATTCTTAACCCTTATCAATGTGCCAGAACTTCAAAAGTACCAGATCACATCAGATGCTCAAAAATGCTTGCTAAATAAATATATAACAATAAAACAATTTAGGCAAATCTTTCTTCCTTCCTTCCATTACAGAGATACTTTCCACAATACCTCTGATAGATCATCACTTCCATCATGGAGAATTTGCTACCTAACAGGACAGCCGATTCCCTATTTGAATGGCTCTGGATTTTGAAAGTCTCCAATTAAGCTCCGAATCAGTTTCCTGTAACAACACTGTAAGTTCTCATTATAAATAAGTCAAGTCTCCTTTCTGAATGTTAAAGATTCTTATATGGTATTCCTTGGGTAACTAAGTAGTTTTTAGTGAATATATTTTACGCACAGCAGGCAGAGCTGGAGAAATTATTTCGCTGTTCAGAACTGAGGCACTTTCTGGGGCATCCCATTAAGGATTTCTACCCTGAATTCCTTCCAGAAGCTAATTGGGTCTGTGAAGACCACAGAGTACAGGTGTTCCATGTTCTATGCAGCTCAGATTCCTACATAAACATGCTGTTACTTTCTCGAGCGTCATAAGCTCCTGGGTGGTCTTAGGGCTGCCTTCAAAGGAAAACAAGTAAGACTTTCCTCTCATTGCTGATCACTTGAAGACCTGGTTAGCATACAACATTCTGGAATCTCTATTTACTGAGTCATGAGTTCTCACCTGAAAGGAAACTTCAATGGCTAACTCTGGCTAATTCCAAACCTCATTGAATAGCCAAAGATTTGTAGGAAAAGTAAAAGTGAGAGAAACAGGTAACTTCTGTGCTAAGTTCAATGCCTTTCTCTAAGCTCTTGATGTAACTATTACTTAGCAAGGTGAAAGCAATTGACATTTTCCTCAGGAAATATAGAAGCAAGCCATTTTACAGATAAAAGTTAGTGGTATTTTTTTTTTTTTTTTTTTGTCCCAGGTTGCAGATTTTTCCAAATAGTGGTGAGTTGGCTAAGTTTTATAACAGAGCAGTCATTATTCTTTCTGTATAGAATGTCAGTGTTTCTTATGTGCCAGGCACTGTGCTAGGTACTTTGCAGGACTTACCTAATGTGGCCCTCCTAACAATCCTGAGAAATAAGTATTATTATCTCCATTTTATATATGACGTTCTGTAGGCTCAGGAAAATTAAGAAATATGTCCAGTGTTTCAGAATTACTAAATTGCAGAAACAATCCAAATCCAGATGGTTCTGATGCCACAGCTCATGGGCTTTGTAATAGGCCATGCTGTCCCTCATTCCAACATCAGCTTCCGCATGTGATTTTCCATGTGGATATGAGCACTGCCTTTACTTCCAGATCCAGTGTTCTCAGATCACCTCTACTATCTGCATGTGATTGGGTGCCATCCACTTAGGACAAAGTTATAACATTCTTTTCTTATCAACCAGAGTGTATTTAATTTTGTTTTAAAATAACATCACACTTAAGAATATCCAGAATGCATGTAAATGATTGCTTGGATGTTTTAGCTTCTCGGCTCACTGAGACCTGTGCCTCCGGTTTCAATGATTCTCATGCCTCAGCCTCCTGAGTAGCATGCAGCACCATGCTTGGCTAATTTTTGTAGTTTTAGTGGAAATGGGGTTTCACCATGTTGACCAGGCTGGTCTCGAGCTCCTGACCTCAAGTGATCCACCCTCCTTGGCCTTCTAAAGTGTGGGAATGACAGGTATGAGCCAACACGCCTGGCAGCTTCTCTCTTTTATCTCGACTTTGGGTTGGCTAGAGGGATGGAGTAGAGGAAGGTGAACTTTACTTAATAGGGCCCAACAAAAGTATTTAGTAAGAAGCTCAATTTATTTAAAAAATCTGAGTCCTTTGGACTGAAAAGTCAGAGATAGTTTTTGCTGATATTCATCATGAGTATTTTATTTGCATTATTTAGGCTATTTTTTCCACCCATCTTGATGCTCCATGCTTGACAGAAAATTCTTTAGACCAGAGTTTGGCTGAATTTTGTCCACTGTCTGTTTTTGTAAATAGAGTTTTAATGGAACACAGCCATGCTCACTTGTTTACATGTTGTTTGTGGTTGTTTTTATACTACAAAGGCAGAGAGAAGTAGTTGCAACTAAGACTGTATGGTCCACACAGTCTAAAATATTTACTTTCTGACCCTTTACAGGAATAGCTTGCCAACCCTTGCTTTAGGCAGACCAAAAATGTATGGATGCTGCAGGCCAGCTTTGAATCTCTGTGTCTAGACTTGAATGAGGAGGAATTTGGACTTGGATGGCAGGACTAGGACATCTTTAAAGGCTCTTCCAAGTCTGCATTTCAAGGATTTAAAAATTCAGCATTATATATATTTTTTCTCATAAATAAAGTGTATGAGGTAGGACCCGGATAGCAGATGTGGACTTGTAACAAATCTTGGAGTGCAATGGCTATGTTAAAAACAGACATTTCTGTTTTGTTAATTCTTACTATGCTGATGCTCAAATATAGCAAACTATGAATCCAGCGCATTAGTTAAATTTTGAACAGTCTCTAAAGGCAGCTAAGGCTGAATACGTGGAAGTGGGCCATGTCTGGTTATATTGACATCAACAAGTATTTGAAAGGAATCAAACTACATAATTGTACCATTTTGCTTGTCGGTATTTGTAACATATTATTTGTGTCTTCTATGAAAACTCCCTCCAGTCATGAATGTTTTATTAATTTATTTGTTGCCCATCAACCTTATGCACCCCGCTATATGAAACAATAGAGGAAATGTGGTCACTACCCTGGAGAACTGTGCTGCTCAGTTTTTGGACTTTCTTCCCATGCCTCAGGACCTGTTGTAATGTTTTGGTTATTTTTTAAAGTATTTCCTAGTAATTAAGATGCATGTCTGAAAAATTATGTATAATGTCAGAGGCCCAAAACCTTGGGATCTGACACTGGCTGGGTTCATTTTTGCATCCTTGGGAACTTTGGCTGCATTTAAATTAGAAAACTCATCTTTTGTAACTACAGGCTTGTTTTTTTGTTTTTTTTTTTTTTTTGTTTTTTTTTTTTTAAGCCTCCTGTATTCTCTGTAGATCTTATTTGGCTCACTGGTTAGTCACCTGGTCTTTTAACTTGGGCCAAGCTTTCTCTGAATACCAGAAGGATTTCAAAAGTAGATGTTTAAAGACATCTGATCCCTGATGTATTGTTTAAAATCATCATCTACACATGTATGTACATAAATATATTTTTAAAATATTAACTTGGTATATTTTTAAGTATTTTCTGTGTTATGAAGTATTCTACATTCAGATTTTTTTCCTATTGAATTTAAAATCAAAACAGACATATGTGAGTCAAACAACAAAAACTGTAAAAATACCTGTAAGGTTTAAAATGATTTGCCTGGGGAGAAGAATATCTTATGATATTGAAAATGGGAAAAAAGTTTTACCTTGGAAGGAAAAAAAGATATCATGCTCAAGGAAAAAAGATGAATTTCCTGCATAGACATTGGGAATGGATTATGGGCATGATCCAGTAGGAGGTCAGAGCTGTCGGCACATCACACAGTGGCACCATTGTGAACTTGTTGATAGGATGTTCTGTAATTGTTCTCAAGTCAGCCAGTTTATGAATATTTTGTCTTCTGCGTCAGCAAAGAGAAGAATTTTCATCACCTATTTCATTAGTATTTCCTTTCTTTTCTTCACCTATAAGTGTCTAACAAAATATTTTATCTTAGGTACCTAATAAGTATATATTGATGAATAACTTCACTGTTTAAATCAGCTCATTGGCATGTTTACTGATAGTAAAAAAAAAATGAATGAACTTAAAAATTCTGGAGAGAAAATGCATACATTCCAGAATTGTTTAAAAGAGAATCTTTATGATGGTTCTAGAAGAATTCATCAAAGTTGATTTCAGGTAATAGCAATTTGTCAATAGATGAATTGGCCCTATGACTCATTTGCCCATTTAATGATTCATAATTTTGTTCTGACAAGTAATAAAGTAACAGGAATGTCTGTTTCAGTGAGGCCGCTCAATATACAGCTTACTTTGGAGAAAGACAATTTCTTGGGTTTAAAAAAATTCAGATACCAGGTATATCATCCATCTCAATGAATTTTTAAATAGTATAGTGAATTTTAAATAGTATAGTGAAGTGAAACCAATCTCTTGCTTTTCCTGCCTCCTATAATTTACAGATTTTCTTTCTTGACAGGGAGAGAGAGGAGTTGCATTACAAGTATGGACTAGGAATATTTTTATACATGGATAAGGAGAGGCTTGTATGCCTGTGACTGTGAGTCATGAACTGATATAATGGGAGTGTGAAGATACTCAATGGTTTTAAGCTTGGAATTTTTCAAATGGTTGTGCCAAGAACTACAAAGCAACAAGTTCTTGGTGAATCAATAATGTTGAAAATTGTTTTCTTGGCAAATTGGTTTTTTTAATGAATCGTTAGTCAATCACTTACTATTTGACTAATTTTATTCACACTGGTCTATCTCGTATGAAATAATCTTCCCTCTCCCATGAGAGACCCACTTATCCGGATGCCAAAACCAGTCTTATCTGGAAGCAGGTAAATGAAGCTGCTGCCATATTTCCCAGACCCCATAGCTTTATAATGATAAATTGCTTTATTCCATGCAAAGAAAAACAATCTTTTAAAGTGTCTTTTTGGAGAATTAGTTATTGAACATTTCAACGTGGTAACATTTAAAACAAGATTTCATTTTAACCACTAAAATGGCTTAGCCATAACTCCTATTAGAGGTATGGCCTAGAATGTAAAAGAAAGAACTTGGTTGTGTATAAAAGAAAGGGAGAGAAAAGAAGAGTAAATGTAGAAAAATGAGTAAAAATACTGCAGGCTGTAAGAAACAGAAGAAAGATGCCTGAAGACATAAAATTGCATAGGGCTATTAGTCTGGTAGGTGCTTATGTACATGGGTGTGTATCCTGGTATAAGACAATGAAGGTTAAATGTATCTGCGTCTTAAAGATAGAAGGTCCACTCTCCCAAAATATTCAACCTTTCCAAAATATTCAGCATCGTATAGTGGCTAATAGATATAAGTAATTTCCAGGCTTGCTCTGTTGATGTCACCCTGTCCCTGTGTCTTAGCAATTGGAATGGGGATTCAAGCACTGGAAAGCGGGGTATTGGTTCTGACATTCTAATGGCATTGGACAAACTCCTCTCCACTTGTGTTTTCAGTAGTGACAGCCAGAAACTAATGGCAAGAGGGTTCTAGAATTGACTGTGTGAATAATGAAAGGTACTAGGGGTCACTGCCAAAATACCAATCTACATTCTTTTCTGTTATCAGGACACTGGCATCCACGGGAAAAAAAAAAAAAGTCTTTGTAGAAAAAACTCAAGTATTATTCTACCAAGTTTCTCTCTGCAACATGTGCAGTGTGCCCAGAGTTTTAAATTGGTCTTTCTATTCTTCAAATAAGAAACTGTTCTTATTTAAAGAACAGTTCTTAGTGTTCTTATTTCAAGTATCAGTGCAGAGCCCAGATTTTTCTCCAACGTGTTTTCCCAACACAACGAAACTAAACTTGAGGTCCTTGGAAATTCTGCTTGGTATGAGTCTTTGTCTTTCCATTTGGTTTTTCTTTTTCCTCCCCTTGTTTTCACTAGATTGAATTCCATTTCTTTCTTCTTTGAAAAAAAAGAGCTGCATCAGGCATGGGGATCAGGAAAAGGTTTTTTCACCTCCATGATTTTGGTAGCAATACAGACATCTGGCAGCAAGGAGTATAAAAAACTTCTTTACCTTTTTTACTTTTTTTAAGGAAGCCATTATTTCAGGTAGAGGATATCAACTAACATATTCTTGCAGGCATTGGGCTCTTTCTTTCAAGACCTCCACTGGTGATCAAACTAAATATTTAAAAGGACATTCCTATAAACAAAAGCATGGTCTGCATTCACAAACCATTTTCAACAAGATCTCTTTCCAGTCAAGACTCTGACCATCTGCTTGCCATCTTATATTTTTTAATATTATTCTGTCAAATACATGCTCTGTCAATGCAGGTAAAGGAATACTCGAAAAATCTGAACATACACAAATCAGTGGGTCCAGATGACATGAATCCAAAAGTCTGGAGGGAATTAGCTAATGCAGACTTGCAAATAAGTGCCCCAAACAGAGCACCTTCACAATAATATTTTATCAAACTGCCCTTCTTTCAGGAAGTACACAGATAGTAAAATAAATACAATCAACATTCCCTTTAACTCTCCTGGCAGAAACTGTTACCTTGGACAAGTTACCATTTACAAGGCTGCACATATGAACTTACTCTAAAACCAAAGCCAAAAAAAAAAGTATTATATCACCAAGAAAGAGCAAAACAAAACAAAACAAAACAAAAACAAACAAACAAAAAATAATTAGTACTTTCTAAAGATTATAGAGATAGTCTGTAATTTGTTATTGACTAAGAGTACCTTTGAGATCTAAAAAAGGGTTACCAGGCCAGATGTGGTGGCTCACGCCTGTACTCCCAGCACTTTGGGAGGCCATGGTGGCGGACCACTTGAGGTCAGAAGTTTGAGATTAGCCTGGCCAACAGGGTGAAACCCTGTGTCTACCAAAAGTACAAAAATTAGTCGGGTGTGTTGGTGGATACCTGTAATACCAGCTACCCGGTGGGCAGAGGCAGGAGAATCGTTGAACCTGGGAGGCGGAGGTTGCAGTGAGCTAAGATCGCACCACAGCACTCAAGCCTGGGTGACAGAGCCAGACTTTGTCTAAAAATAATTAATAAATAAATAAATAAATAAATAAATAAATAAATAAATAAATGGATAGCCACGTAGGAGATGTGGCTGAGAGGTTCAAGGGGGACAGTTCAGGACTGTGAGCCAGAATGACCCTGAGTCTGGTCTTATTAGTCATCTGCCTGTGCAACCACAGCTGTGGACCTTGCATGGGCAAAAGCTGGGCTGAGCAAGAGAGTATGACAGAAGTAATGCTCCAGGCCTATTCTTCAGAGGACCAGTAACTTTCACCCTGGCCACTTGAAAGCCATCCACCATGTAACAAGTTGAACCACCCTAAGATTGCCATGTTGTGTGGACGTCCAAGCTAGTCATCTGGAGAGAGTGAAGTGGGTGGCGGTGGGGGTGGGGAGGAGAGATAGGGGGAGAGTAGGGAGAAAGCTCTTCTAGCCATCCTGGCATCCTAGTACGGATTCCAAACAAGTAAATAAAGAAGACATCTTGAACATTCCAGCCCCAGAAGATGCCATATGAAGGGGAACAAAAGAACCCAGCCAATATCCAGAACAGAGAGCCCAGCTATATGGCCCCAGTTGAGCTGGCCCCGTTATTCCCAACCGTCCAAATCGCCTCAACTGAGGCCTCAGGTATTGTGAAGCAGAAACAAGCCATCTGTACTGTGCCCTCCTTGAACTCCTGATTCCTAGAACCATGAGCTTAACAAAATGGTTGTTGCCAATGCCAGGGGTATGGGGGAGCAGGGGTTTACGCAGCAAAAGGTAGAACTAACAACTTTTCTTTTACTTTAGGAAACTTTATTCCTTTTATTCCTTGTGTTTCTCTACTTTGTTGTTCCTATTTTCCTTTTTGTTCCTTTATTTATTGCTATTTTTCTCTACTCATTATGCTAAGATAATTAAGCATATTTAAAAATTTATTTTGTTTGCAAATGAGGTGAGTTTTGGTATGCTCTCCTGCCCACCCCCCCCTGCTTGTATATTATCTTATTTTGTTATTTATTTAAAGACAGGTTCCCTCTCTGTTGCTTGGGCCAGAGTACAGTGAGTGGTGTGATCCTAGCTCACTGAAGTCTCATCATTCATTATTTTAAAATGAAGTGAGTTGTACTTAAAATTTCCTCTCAGAAAACTAGATTAATCAATTCTTATTTTCATGTAGGCACCAATGACCCAAACCTTTAAAAATGTACATAAATATGAAAAACTGGAAAGCAATAGAATGTCCAACAAAATAACTAAATACAATGCAACTGATTAAAAAATGCTCCACTGACTATATCTGGAGCAGCCATTGCTATCTCTTTGCCTCACCTCTGAACACTCTCACCTGCTAACACTGATCCAGTTACAAAAGCCCTACTACTGTTCCTCTAGTGTACCATGTGCACTCTCTTTGCTGTGCTGTTTCCCTTGCCTGGTAAATTTCAAGAAATGCACACAAGGTACCCTCTTTCTTCTTCGGGTCTCAGGTTATCAATGTAGCCTTTCTTGACCACTGCACATATGACATGAGACTCCTCCCCTTCCTAACACACACTATCTCCCTTGCCCTGCTTGATTTTTCTCTTTAATGCCTCTCACCATCTGCTGTATCATGTATTCACTTATTTATTTATTGTCTTCTCCCACTAGAATATCAGCTCCATGAGGGCTGAGACTATGTGGTCTTGTTCTGGGCCTGTCCCCGGCATCTCTAGTACTGTTTGGCAAATGGTAAATATGAGTCAAGGAAGCATGCTTGACTCCTTGACTCCATGCAGCTGAGATGCAACGGATTTTAACTTCTGTCAAAGCCACTAACAATACATCATTAAGAGAAAATAACAGGTTACAGAATAGTATGGAGAGTTTATGCATACGCTTTGAAAAAACTGTAATAGTCTTGACTGGATGTATAACTAGAAATGAGAAAGGTCCTCATTTTGTCAGCCGGGTATAAAATTGGAGGAAGCATTGGTGCTCTCTCCTGTGTGACAGAACAGTACAGTGTTACTAAGAGAATGGAACAGCCTGGGGTGATGCAGGAAAGGGAAGGGGAGGCAGAACACGGGCTGAGCCAGAAACAGAGGCAGCACTAACTTTCCTACCCAGCAGCCGTTTCCTCCTTGCCCTTACCAACAAAATCCTGATGTCATTGAGAGGAACGAGGGACCCAGCCAAAAATACTCACTTTCCTGAACTCCTTGCAGCTAGGAGACCATACGAAAAGCTCTGGCTAATGAGAAGTAAAGCAAAAGTTTCTAAAAAAGCTTTTACTTTTCTGATAAAGGCACTACCGTTTCCTCAGAAAGTTCCTTTGAAACTTTTTGTTCCATTCTCTTAGTAACCCGTGTGCTGTTCCGTTGCCCAGGTTAAAGTATCAAGACTTCCTCCAATTTTATATCCAGATGACAAAATGAGAACCTTCTCTTTTCTAGTTATGCACTCAGTTGAGACTATTACACTTTTTTCAAAGCATGTGTATCAACTCTCCATGCCATTCTGTGACCTGTGCTTCTCTCTCAATTACTGAGGTGGGCACTGCTTCTCTCCTTCCTGCCACAGAAGGATATGAGGCCTGGAGCTGCGGCAGCCATCTTGTGACAAAGAGGCACCAGCTGTGAGGCAGAGGCTTTCATGATAAGAATGGTGAAATGGAACAATAGAAAGAGGCTGGGTCCTGGCCGGGCATGGTGGCTCACATCTGTAATCCCAGCACTTTGGGAGGCCAAGGCGGGCGAATCACGAGGTCAGGAGTTCGAGACCAGCCTGGCCAACATGGTGAAACTCCGTCCTTACTAAAAATACAGAAAATTAGCTGGGCGTGGTGGGTGCCTGTAATCCCAGCTACTCGGGAGACTCAGGCAGGAAAATCGTTTGAACCTGGGAGGCAGAGGTTGCAGTGAACCGAGATCGCACCACTGCACTTCAGCCCGGGAGACAGTGAGGCTCTGTCTCAAAAAAAAAAAAAAAAAAAAGAAAGAAAGAAAGAGCCTGCATCCTATGGCTGGGCACAGTAGCTCATGCCTGTAGTCCCAGTACTTTGGGAGGCTGAGGCAGGCCAATCACTTAAGGCCAGGAGTTTGAGACCAGCCTGGTCAACAGGGTGAAACCCCGTCTCTACAAAAATACACACACACACACACACACACAAATTAGCTGGGCATTATGGTGGAAGCCTGTAATCTCAGCTATTTGGGAGGCTGAGGCAGGAGAATTGCTTGAACCCAGGAGGTTGAGGTTGCAGTGAACTGAGATCACGCCATTGCACTCCAGCCTGGGCAACAGAGCAAGAGGAAGGAAGGAAGGAAGGAAAGAAGGAAGGAAGGAAGGAAGGAAGGAAGGGAGGGAGGGAAGCGGGGAGGGAGGGAAGCGGGGAGGGAGGGAGGGAGGGAGGAAAGCGGGGAGGGAGGGAGGGAGGGTCCTGTAGCCATCATGGAGCTGCTGCACCATCTTCATGTTATTTCCTCTGGACTTCTCATCGTAGCAGCCAAAGAGGATCCTAATAGATACTTTTGGGTTTTTCTCCTTCTTCTGTCAACTTACCATTTTTCTACAATGACATATGTTATTTATATAGCTAAAACAATCGTGTGTGTGTGTGGGCACGCGTACACATATATTTGAGGATGGTCGTGAAAAAAATGTTTGGTTAGTCTGAAGCTAAGGCAGGAATTTTTTCTTCCCTTTCCCTCTTATCCCAGAGGAGAGAACTAGATCCCGAATTGTTGGACCAGCCACCGCCTCTTATGATGCTTTGTTTTGTCCAAATACTAGACCCTCTGTGATCTCAAATCCCTTTTAATGAACTGCCTCGGTGAACTGGCCCCTGTGTGAGCCAAAGAGATTTGAGTTTTGTAGCTAATAACCTAGGACAGAAATGAATTGGATTGTCTCCTTCTACTTGGACTTCTGATGGCAAACAGCAGATTAAAATGAATTTGAAGAGAAAAGAACATATCTCTTAGGCTTGGAGCAAAACTGCGTTAATCTGAAACTCCCTGCTCCCATTTTTGCCTAGGCTGAGCCTAATTTCTGCTTCTTGCCTGTCTTAGGGGAGATCCTTCATGCAGAATCAACCTCTCCATAAGAGAAGAGTTGCAGATGATGCAGCCTGTATATCTCTCAGCTCCTCCTACTGCAATGTCTCTTCTCCGCATCACAGCCCAGTATTGGATCCAAATTCTTCCTGCCTGTGGCACCTAATCCACTGTATCTCCTGGACCCTGCCTCTTCCTCCTGTTCACATTATTGAAATTTGAGGGGGCCCACACTGCTTTCTCCCACTTAAATTCTGGACCTAGTAAGAAATAAGACAGAAGAGTAAGGCAGAGAGGAATACAAAATATATTTGTACTGATGATGCTGATGTTGGCCAATGTTTCCCCTATCAGCAAGTTGGCTTGCAAAATGAGACAGACTGACCAACCCAGTCGGAGGCTGCATTTGGCAACCATAAATCCTCCCTGGAGAGGAGGTCTGTCCTTGCAAAATTTGTAACATTAAAAAGTAAGGCAATATGCTGTATTCTCGTAAATCAGCAGCTCCCAGAAATAAAATGAAGAGGAAGGGCTGGTCAATGCATGCCCAGTTTTTTTCCAAACCCATCAGTCAGACCAAGTCACTCTTTTTCCTGGCTCAGGCCCCTGCTTAGTTCACTCCTTGCCTTACCCAGTCCATCCAGGCCAAAGCTTTCCTGCCCTCCCCTTGCTTCACCCCCAGACAACATCCTCCACATGTCCATCTCCTGCTCCCTGCATGAAGCCACCCCAGTGCAAGGTGGCAGATGCTCCAACTCTCCTTTCTACTCTTCCATAAACAAAGGTTTAATCTCTTCTACCTGTCTCAGTTACCTGTATGCCCTTTGTATCACTTGGGTCTCAGTCTGAAGCTCTTACTCTAGAGAAATACTCTGGATTGGGAACATGTGAAAAGACATATAGAGTCCCCTCACTCAGCTCTGACTTCTAGAACTATGGAGAAGAAAGTAGTCTTTTTCTATGGTGTTAGAAAGAGAAAGTCTACTTTCAGCTTCAGGAAAAGGGCACAGGCTTTGGCACAAAACATACTTTAGTTCCCAATCTGGTTCTTCCATCTTCTTGCTCTCACATTTAGTACACTTGGTTTAACTTAAGATTTGGTATCTTTGAGAATGGAGTATATTCATATCATGGCTACCATGCAGAACATCTTTTATAAGTATTCCTGGGACAATACCCAACACACAGGAGATAATCAAGAAATACTGGTTTCCGTCTTCCATATCCAACCTAATAGTAGAAAAGTTTCTCTTCTCGAGTTTTATGTGCTCATTTTCTAGTCTTCAGGTCAGCCTAGTCTTTGGATTAGTCTATCCTCTCCCATCTTAGGATGATACATCTAAGTTTTAAAAAGATATTTCCTATTTCTTTCCAGATTCTCTGCTGAAGCCAAGCATGATCCAAAGGCAAAAACTTTCTCATAGTCCACAGTCAACGTGGCTGCTACAGGATACAATGAAAACCCTTAGGGACAGTGATTGTTCTTCCAAGACCCATCTGCTGACCCTGATGTGAAGAGGCATTTCGTATACCTAACCTAATGAACATCAAACAACATAACTTAGCCTAGCTTATTTTAAACAAGCTCAGAATACTTACATTAGCCTACAATTCGATAAAATCCTCTAACTTAGAGCCTATTTTATGGTAAGTGTTAAATATCTCATGCAATTTACGGAATGTTGTACTGAAAGTGAAAAACAGAATGGTTGCGTGGGTACCGTCTTAAAGTAGAAAAATCGTACATCAAACCATCTGCAACCACCTGTAGTCTCGAGCACTCATCATAGGACTGTCTGCACTCCATGACACTCATCCCAAGCTAGTATGATTACTTGTCTGTGAATGGACTTTTCAAAAGTATCCCCATAAGTTATTCTTTGAATGCCCAGCACACCAACCTAGGCTCAGGGACACTGGGCTTTAAGTAATGTTTACCAATGAATGAATGAATGAACAAAGGCCATATAACTGATTCAAAAGACTCTTTATATAAAAGCATCATGGAAAAGTATTGTTACCATGATTGTTTTCTATAAGTCAATTTTATGTAAAATGATAATTTCCTCCAATATAACACAGGGAGGATTCCCTTTAGACAATAGCCATGCATGTCATAGATTTTTCTTTCTTGTCAGGCTCTAAAGACATCTAGTCACTTCTATTGGCACTGTTTGGTCTATGAAGGATGTCTCAAGTGAATTTGTGTCCTTAAAGTAGTGTTTTCCTCTCAGCTACTTGGGAGGCTGAGGTGGGAGGATCACCTGAGCCCAGGGAGGTTGAGGCTGCAGTGAACTGTGATCGTGCCACTGCACTCCAGCCTGGGTGAGAGAATGAGATCTTGTCTCAAATAAATAAATAAATAGTGTTTTTTCATTGATTTATGTCATAATTTCTGAGATATTTTGATTTTATTCTAATAAAATGACTTTAGTTTCAAAGTTTGCCTATCTCCTGAGGAGTTACCATTCAGAATCTTTTTGTAATGTAAATTCTCACCCCCTAATTTATGTGTTGTCAAGTTTGGATTTTAGTATACTGTATTTGGCTCTCTTAAAGCAGGGCACACC
The DNA here is from genome assembly GCF_008728515.1 of Papio anubis. Taxonomy (NCBI): domain Eukaryota; kingdom Metazoa; phylum Chordata; class Mammalia; order Primates; family Cercopithecidae; genus Papio; species Papio anubis. The sequence continues at coordinate 60,173,859 of NC_044984.1, forward strand.
TGAATTAGCTTTTGAGATAAAAGGAAGGCAAAGAAAATTGATTGTGAGCAAAACATCTGATATAGTTTTAGTTGCAAAGTTCAAATTTTCTGAATGGGATTAAGATGGCATAGTTTGAAATGTGGCTGAAATGTCCACCTGAAAGCAATGGTGATGAAGTTCTTATACAATATTTCCTGGTGTGTTTCTCCTTAGGTATTTCCACATATGTACACATACATTGGGGAAAGCAAATGAACTTCCCTTTCTCTTTCCTAGAATCATTACCATCCCATACTTATTATACGAAAATGGCCTCTCATTCTTGGATCCATTTATTTATGTAGATTTTGCTTTGACTTTACCAAACAAGAAAAAGAGCTGAATTTAAATAGCAATGAAATTCTGCTTGCTGCTATGAGAGGGACTGTCCTCAAAGATCTCTTCTCTTGCCACCCCACCTTCCAGTTATGCTTTGTCCTTTAACCCACATAACAAAACTTTATCTAGCACTGGCTAAGGGTTAGGCACTATGGTAAGTGAAGGGGATGCTGTCCCTCCCCCCACCGAGCTTATTATCCAAGGGATGTTTTGATGAAAATAACCAGTCATATCAGGGAATAAAGCCAATTACAGCATCCAGATCAGAAACTGGCCTCAATTAAAAGTGATACTGATGGCCGGGTGTGGTGGCTCACGCCTGTAATCCCAGCACTTTGGGAGGCTGAGGTGGGCGGATCATGAGGTCAGGAGATCGAGACCATCCTGGCTAACACAGTGAAACCCCGTCTCTACTAAAAATACAAAAAAAATTAGCCGGGCGTGGTGGTGGGTGCCTGTAGTCCCAGTTGCTGGGGAGGCTGAGGCAGGAGAATGGTGTGAACCTGGGAGGCGGAGCTTGCAGTGAGCCGAGATCACGCTACTGCACTCCAGCCTGGGCAACACAGCAAGACTCCGTCTCAAAAAAAAAAAAAAAAAAAAAGTGATACTGATAAGAATATCAGAAATGTATCAAAACTGATATTCATCCTATATTTTGCCCACATTTATCTTCCTAGAATGTTTTTTCCATGGTGCTGGATTTACCCCTTGGAGCCACACAGAATAACGCTTATCTGTGTTCTGCAAGATGTTTCAGGTTTTAAAAAACAGCCACTATCTCCCCCTGAGTGATCTCTCCTTTAAAGCCAAGTAGATCCTGCTCCTTCAACACTGTGATATAACTGAATTTTTTTTGGAGACAGAGTCTTTCTCACTTTGTCACTCAGGCTGGAGTGCAGTGGTGAGTTCATAGCTCATTGCAGCCTCCACCTCCAAGGCTCGAGTGATCTTTCTTCCTCAGCCTCCTGAGTAGCCGGGGACACAGGTATGCACCAGCATGCCTGGCTAAATTTTTTATTTTGTTATTTTGTAGAACCAAGGCATCTCACTTTGTTGCCCAAGCTGATCTGAACTCCTGGGCTCAAGAGATCCTCCCACCTCAGTCTCCCAAAGTCCTGGGATTACAAATGTGAACCACCATACCTGGCCTGACAACTGTGAATTCCCTCAAACTTCTGTACTTAGGTAACTAACCTCTGTAGCTAGATTTTGCAACAAGTGACCAAAAACCTAACCCCAAGTGGTTTAAACAGTATAGGAGTATATTTCTCTGCATAAAATTTCAGGTAGGTGATTTACCTCCAGTGTGGTGTTCCATAATACGACAGACCCAGGCTCTGCCCAGCTTGTTGCTCTCCCATGCCTGACTTGCATCTTAGGATCCAAGTGGTAGCACCCACGTTCTAAGCAGCAGGGTAGAGGAAGGGGAAAAAAGAAAGGCAAAACAGTGGATGGATGCACGCTGTCCCTTAGGAAATACGTCCAGAAGCGGCCACTCTGCTTCTGTTTCGTTGATCTTAGCCACATGCCTGCACCCACATGGAAGGGAAATTGGGAAATGAACTGTGTTCTAGGGAGCCATATGCCTTCCTAAAACTTGGAGGAACTGTTGCTTTAGAAGAAAGGGACATGCATATTGAAGGCAATCTACTTTACTTACCTCACTCTCTCCTTGTGCTCTTTGGTCTCTCATGAAGGGCTGTGGCCAATATGTCACTGCTTTTTTTTTTCTAAATGAAAGATATCACACTGTAAAAATAGCAATTTTATTTCATCATATACAGATGCAGGAAAGTCCTTGTACTTTTCTAAATCAAATTAAATCTAATCTTGTGCCTTGTCTCACCATGCTAATGAAAAATTCAATGTCCTTTATTCAGTATTGCTTATTTAAGGTCACGTGAAAGTAGGATTGAGGTTGAGAAGGTATTATGTGGGTCCTGGAAATTGAGGAATGTGCCTCTTATCTTCAGGCCATCATAATCCCCTAAGAGAGGTTCATTGTCCAAGTCCTATGTGGTCCATGTGAAAACAGGAGACCCTGCTCTTTTCACTCCAGTCTTGGGCTTTAGGGTCTTTGCCAAAGCTAAAATGCAACCCTTGATGCTGGGTGCACAGCTTTCCTCAGTGCACTGTGCAGTCATTTCTTTCCAGGATCCTGTGATTTCCCTAGGGTGCTGTAAAGCAAAGATCCCTCCATTCCCTTCTCAGGTTTGCAGAATCTCCTTCTTCCCAGGACCAGCCTTTTCTGGCTTTACCCTCCAAGCATATTCTTTGATTTTTCCAAGTCTGGATCAGCCCAACATCATTTCCCCTCAGAAGACTTAAAGAAAATAATTTTTGCCTTTTTTTGAAGTACTGTGGTAGAAGGAGATTCTGGCATCTGTCAGTTTTTGTGGTTGCTGTTTCACGTTTGTGTCTTGTTTTGTTTACTCTAATCCTGGTATAATTCATTTATTAATGTAGTCTCAAATCAGTTGGATCATTTCCATAATCATGTTATATTGCTGACCAGTATCAGGAACTGAGCTCCTCTGCTAGTAACAGATATTCAACTAGAGGAATAACTAGTTAAGAGCTTATTTTTCATAGAAAGAAATTCCAGAGTTGGAACAGAAGCTCCAGAATGTCATCAGGGACTCACTGCTCCCTTGCCTTCCTCCTTTGTCACCCTTATTCATGTCCATCATCAGTGACACAATGTGGCTGCTAGAGCTCCAGCCATTACTTCTGTGTTCCAGGCAGGAAGAACGAGAGGGGCAAGAACAAAAGAGACACACCTCCCCGATGAGTAAATACCCTTTAAATAGCTATCTTTAAGCTTATGTGCAAATAATTCCATTTAAATCTCATGGCCAAACCTTTCTTCACAGGATGCTGGAAAATACAGTTCTAGCACATTGCTGCTCCAAATAAAATCTAGATTTTATCATCAAGGAAGTAGGGAAAATGAAAATCTATAAGCAACACAATTTCTATATACTGCATATTATTGCTTACTCATGTGTCTATCTCTTGATTCATACAGTTAGCTATTAATATTTGCACCCAAGCAAAGAACTCAATTTTGTCTTACTACTATTGAATTCCCATTGCAGCCTATGAACATATTTTAAAATCCAACATGTTCATTATTCTTTGCAGCTAAGTCACCTATACATGTGATTTAAGTGAGCCAGCTGCTAAAAAGCTGTTTCTGACTTTATACCAGTTGGTGAGGTGATGAAGAGATGGTAATAATCCCATTTCCAAACATTTTCCTCTGATGCCTTCAGCTTCAAAGATTTCCATCTCTTATTTCATAACTTTGAGATCTGTTTGAACAATCTTTGCTTTTTATTTTTGCAGGGACATCTATTGCTGGAGAGATGCAGGGTTTTTGTTGTTGTTGTTGTTGTCGTCGTCTTTTTTTTTTTTTTTTTTTTTTTAGAGATGAGGTCTGGCTCTGTCACCCAGGCTGGAATGCAGTGGTGCTATCATAGCTCACTGCAGCCTAGACCTCTGTGGTCAAGTGGAGATGCAGTTTTTATTTCAGAAAAACGAAGAAAAACAAAACAAACAAACAAACAAAAACAAATTTCCAGTTCATCCTCCCTTTCTTTCATTTTATTAAGTATAGTTATGTTATTAAAGTGTTACCTACATTCATTTTCTCCTTCAGAAAATCTTTTACCTAAATTAAGAAATAATTCCATGATGTATACCTATAACAAAACATCACACTCTACTCCATAAATAAAATTAAATATGTATATAAAAGATAAAATTATTATAGAATTTTGACCAAAAAAATAGTTCTAAACATCATGTAAGAAGCATAATATCAATTCTTTACATCAGAAAATTGGCATAAGATACAAAATTGTGACTAGTTTTCTTTGACTAATACTTTAATAATGTTTAATCGAAATTTTGAGAAAAAAAAAGAAAACCATTTTAACTTTTTTTCTTGCCAAACGTTTTGTATCAGCCTGATTGCCTCTCTGACTCATTACACGTAATTGAGTGATTCTTAAAAGACAAATAAAACCACAACAAAAGAAACTTTAAAAATAACAGAAGAATTATTTCTGCAGTATTAACTTTGCCTCGTCAATTATCAAGTCCTCTCCCCTTTTTGAGAGCTGTGGAGTAATCTTTCTAAATAAATATACCTTTTCTTTCCATTAGAAATTTTAGTCGGACATATAATCCTCTGGGTAGGAAGATTTGTTCAGAATTTTTTTTAATTGAAAGTTGAGTCGTTTTGCCATTGACCTTGTTTCTGATTTCAAGCTGTTGTTGTTGTTGCTTTTTTTTTTTTTTTTTTTTTACAAGTGCAGGTTTGTTACACAGGTAAATTTGTGTCATGAGGGTTTGTTGGTGCAGATTACTTCATCACCCAGGCATCAAGCCTAGAACCCATTAGTTACTTCTCCTGATCCTCTCCCTCCTCTCTCACTCCACCCTCTGATAGGCCCCAGTGTGTGTTCTTCCCTTCTGCTAGCTTTTTTAAAAATGTGGAAATAATGACATTGCAACAACAACAACAAAGGATGATTTTTTTAACTTAAAACTAGCATCAAATAGTGAGAGAAATAGATCATCATCACTAATTCCAGCTCCCGCTTTCTTGAATCCTTATTCACAAAACATTCTTTCAGCTCCTTTTCTCTCTCAATGGAAATTGATGGTCCTTTGCAACATTTTAAAATCTGTGCACTCTCGTTGAAGGTAAAGGGGCCCAGCCTTCTCCCTGAGGGGAAAGGAAATTCTTTGCATTCCTTCCTGATGAATCAGACATGCACACACACACACACACACACACACACACACACACACACACACACAGTCCTTGATTTATCGGAGGCTCTTTGGTGGGATGTTATGTTACAAGCTGAGACTCCCAGTCATGAACTCAACCACTTATTCACTGTGTGCATTTGGGTACGTTGGAAACCTTTGTGAGTCTCAGTTTCCTCACCTGTTAAATGGGGATAATAATATGTTCCATGCAGGATTTTTAGGGTTAAGGGGATAACATGAGACGCATCTGACACAGATTTTGAAATCCTCACTAAGGATGGAATAAGTAAGATGAGTTCATCATCCTTTTTAACTTTCTGCATTTCATTGTTATTGCACAAAGTTGAATATCACAGTTTGTAACATGCTGCTCTGAAACTTATAAGAAACATTGAACTGACCAGGAGTACCTGCATGCTGTGAGGCATACATTCGGTGGCAAGAACTAGAGAAAGCATTTATTGAATGAATTTCATGTGCCAAATACTGTCCAGATGTTAGTACTTTTATTTTTTCAGAGCGTCTCTGAGGGAGCAGTATTGTCCTAATCTGGAGGAACATGAGGCACAGAGAGGTTTAAGTCACAAAGCTAATCCATGGCCAGTTGAGAGTTGATTCTCTGTGTGCAGGAGGCTTGTGCCCTGTGGAAGTGGAATTCTAAGACAGATCCCAAGATTCCCACTCCTCGGTGTCTGTGTCCTGTGTGATCCCATTCCCTTGAGTGTGGGTGGGACTTTTTAATATGATGGGATAACCACTCCTGTCATTACATTCTGGCAGAAGTTAGGAAGATTCTCCTGCTGGCTTTGAAGAAAACAGCTGCCTTGAGAGGACCAGGTGGCTAGGGCCTGAGGGCGATCTCTGGGAGCTGACAGTGACCCCTGCCAACAGCTGGCACAAACCTGGGACCTCAGTCCTACAACCACAGGTTACTGAATTCTACCAACATTGTGAATGAACTTGGAAGAGGACCCTGAGCTCCAGCCGAGAGCCACAGCATGGCTAACATCTTGATTTCAGTCTTGTGAGATCCTGAGCAGAGAACCTGGGATTGCCATGCCAGAAAGTGTGAAATAATAAATGGGTATTGTTGTAAGCTGCTGAAATTGTGGGAATTTGTTACACTGCAAAAGAAAACTAATACGTCCCCTTTCTACCAGGCTCTGCTGGATACACACTCAGGTGATAGCAAATTCAGCTTCTATATGGTCCTCCATCAGATACTGGCCCAGAATGCTGGGGCAATACCTTTTTTTTTTTTTTTTTGAGATGGAGTCTCACTGTGTCGCCCAGGCTGGAGTGCAGTGGCCAGATCTCAGCTCACTGCAAGCTCCGCCTCCCGGGTTTACGCCATTCTCCGGCCTCAGCCTCCCAAGTAGCTGGGACTACAGGTGCCCGCCACCTCGCCCAGTTAATTTTTTGTATTTTTTAGTAGAGACGGGGTTTCACTGTGTTAGCCAGGATGGTCTCGATCTCCTGACCTCGTGATCCACCCGTCTCGGCCTCCCAAAGTGCTGGGGCAATACCTTTTTAAAGAGGAGCTAATAATGCTTGTCTTTCCTACCTGAAAGAGTAGCTGGGAAGTATATCTGAAATGGTGAACACAAATGTTCCTATGGAATACAAAGTGCTATACAGCAGTGATTCTATTAGTCCATTCTCACACTGCTATAAAGAACTACCTGAGACTGGGAACTTCATGAAGAAAAGAGGGTTGATTGACTCACAGTTCTGCAGGCTGTACAGGAAGGATGGCTGGGGAGGCCTCAGGAAACTTACAATCATGGCCAAAGGTGCAGGGGAAGCAGACACATCTTACCATGGTGGAGAAGGAAAGAGAAAAAGAACGAGGGGGCAGGTGCCACACACTTTTAAACCATCAGATCTTGTGAGGACTCACTCACTATCAGGAGAACAGCATGGGGAAATCCATCCCCAGGATCCAATCACCTCCCACCAGGTTCCTCCCCCAACATTGGGAATTACAATTCAACATGAGATTTATGTGGGGACACAGAGCCAAGCGTAGCAGTGATATTCAAAATGTTAAATAACCAGTTCAGTGCAAGGGGCAACTGATCAAAAAGGATATGGTCACATCAATTACCTGGAACTATTTCTTATAGGGCAGATGTAAAAGATATTTCCAGGTTCAAATATTGATGTATGAAAGTCTGGGGCATGGTCAGGCCAGGGGGAGGTCAAGTTCATAAAGGAAGCTCCTCCATCAACATTCTCCTCTATATGTCTCGAAGTTTTGCCTTCACACCTATTTTCTTTAAATTCTCTCATATTTTCAACAAACATCACATCAACATATCCTTCTAAAATTTGTGAAAAATACTCCACTTTTAGAGAATGTGTTCTAAATGTTTGTGCTCTCCCCAGTTCTGAGAAACAATGGTACCACTAGCTCTTCCCTGAGTCTGCTCAAGAAAAACAAAATAGAGAGATTATTTAGTGCCGAAATGTATACTATTGAATGAGAAATGAGAGGTTGTTTCTTTTGAAGTGTCATTTACATTGATTCGATTTGACTGTATAGATGCAAATTTTGACCTTCAACATCTACCTTTTTCCTGCAGATATTTTGCTTTTTTTCCCTGCAGGTATTTTTGTATTGTTTCCTAGGCTCAAGCTGCCCAAAGTGTCTCAGTTGCTTTAGTAGCCTAATTGTGCAGTGGCATATTTAAAAGTCATTATTTTCATCATCTATTAAATGTAGCCCAGAACAGTTTAAAAAATTGGGTGAGGCATTTTTGCAAAAGCATTTACAATGTGGGCTGCCAAGGAATGTGCAGCTGCAGGAGCTTCTTTCTCTAATCTCGGATTTTTACTTGAAAATGTATTAAGGGTGGATACCTGTGAAGAGGAACCAATTTGATCTCCCAAGAATTGCATGCATTGGAGAGTGAGACACACCTTGTTAGAACATGCTGACTCTATTCATCCCAGGAAGTGTTAGTTGTTACAAAATAGCCCTTTTATATTGAAACAACTGCTTTACCTTGGATAGCATCTGTTATCTTGCTAGTTCTTAACATCTTTGAAGAGTGGATCCTGAGCGGCGGTGAACTGGTAAGTGTTTAATAACAGGCCTAGAGGTAGGGAGAACCTGATTTGTTGCACTTGCCAATTTCCTTGGTGTAAATACTCCTACTATAACCAATTTCAAGCTATCAAAGTTAGGTCACTGAATGCAGAGTTGGGAAAAAATGTGCAGTGGTACACCATCACATAATTTTTTTTTTTTTTTTTTACCATACAGATACAATAGAAGTAAATAATCCCAAGAGTAAAGGTAACAGTAAAATGGAGTGAAATAATTAGGAAATGATGATCTTTGACAATTTGTTACCTTCCTTTGTAATACAATTTATTTAATTGGAATTTTGTGTCATTTAAACTTCAATAATGGCCATGGTTAACAACCAGCTCCAGTACACCACTGAGCCTGAGTCAAGAGTATTAACTAATGTTGCTGGATGATAATAACACTGAAGTCATTCTGCTTTATTTTTGATGGAGGCACCAAAAATCCAAGAATAAGGCAAGACGTTCCAAGTACCCCATATTAAAGGAGTGCTAGGCCACTTGTGTGGGACTTGCAAAGGCGATGACCAAGTTGGTCAGCATCATCTTCCAGTTGAGTTGGAAGAGGTCGAGAGAGAATTTCCATGGGAAAAAATTATTGGATTGTACTTCAATACAAGTAACAGGAACTTCAAGAGGACCGCTCAGAAAACTTACATGTGCCACTTGGAGTGCAGGAACATAAGGACTCGGTCTGAGACCCAGTAAGAACAGTAAGGGTAAAGTCTATGGCTGTGACCACAGCACTATGTCTGGTCACAGAATAAGGAAGCCAGCAGTGGGAGCAAACTTCACCTTCATTGATTGCGAGCAAAGGAAGATCAGGTCAAAGGGAGCCAGCATGGGGCTGCCTTAAAAGGGATCCTACCCCATAGGCTAAGTGATCTAGCAGAACAATGGGACCCTAACAATGGAGTAAGCACCCAAAAGTCCTCCAAAGGGACAATGTTAATCAGACAGCTATGTCAAGATGGTGGCAGTCAGAGACCTCTGGTCAAGGATCACTAAGGAGCCAGCAATAGCCTTGCCTGAGAGAAAGAACCAACTTTAGAGCATCTGCCTTCCTAGGGGCACCAACACCATGTTGCAGCTCCTCCTTTCATCTCCTCTGTACCTTGAGGTACCCTCCAAGGGTCAGAAACACCAGCTAGAGGGAAGAGGTGGGGAGAAAGGAAGTGAAGAAGGGGAATAAAATAGCAATGCCCACGACCCACTAAAGTTTACATGGAAAGCTCTAAATTGAATAAAGTTTGGTTACAGTGTGCTGGACTTTGTGATGATTACACTGGATCATTTTAAATGCTCAAATGAAGGAATTATTTGTTTATTACCCAAGAACAATGGGAAAAACTAGAGAAATTGCCCAATATTCCATCTGGGGGAGGGGAGGGAAGCAATCCAGAAATCAAATTTGCAGAGCAGTGTACAAACAAAGGTAGAAGTTTGGATTCTCCTTATAACCTATTGATGCAAAATCAGTCAATAAACCAAATACAACTATATTTTTGGAAGATTTTCTTAATGCACTAAGTACTTTAAAACCCTTACCAGGCCAGGTGTGGTGGCTCATGCCTGTAATCCCAACACTTTGGGAAACTGAGGCTGGAAGATAGCTTGAGGCCAGGAGGTCAAGACCAGCCTGGGCAACATAGCAAGACCCTGTGTCTTAAAGAAAAAAAAAAAGAGAAAAGAAACAAAAAAGAAAAAAAACAACCCTAACCAATTGCTACTTAAATGAAAGATGAAGATAAGTCATAGGGCCTTTTCAAGTGAAAACTACAATAAGAACTTAGAAACATTTTTTTGGAATTAAATATAAATATTCCCCAAGGAATCTTGTGATTGAGTGCCAAACTTGTCCTCCTCAATTCCAATTCATAAATCTTCCCAAAAAGATAATAGAAAAGATAAGCTGCCTTATGAAAGTTAGAGTGAACATCACTTCCAATAGGCTGTCTAAATACTAACATAGTAAGGAGCTAAAAATTATTTTGATAATTATTTACATAATATTTTTCAACTACAGAACACCAAACAACTGCTTTCTTCTAAATTACCAAACTTACTTTTTGTTTGGAACTGTACAAAGTGCACAGCCACCAAATTCTTGTTAAAAGGTATTTCAACTTTTACCTACTCAATTTCATGAATGTAAAAGTAATTGCAGAGTGGTGGGTTATTTTGGGGGATGGGCTGGGAGTAAGTGTAAAAACTCTCAAGTTCCATGAAACAGCCTTATGTCTGTTCCAATTCACTACTAGAAATTATATGTGCAACAATGACTAAGCCCAGAAAAGTCAATGAGGTTACTAGGCAAGGAGGCCACACACTCTCTTTCCAAGAGGGGTAGGTTACCAGGCAGCAGCCTCTACTCAGACCGTATTGTCTAAAGAAAGAAGCAGTTTTCTTTTAACAGTCATGCAGCAAAAGAAGCAAAAAAGAGGACAGAGGAAAAATGATACAACACCGTTAGGTCCCTTTCAATTTGCAAATCCTGTGTTCTGTGATGGACATACAGACTTAAATGCTCATGGGGACTGGGAAAATTGAAAAAAGGAAAAGGAAAGCAGGCAGTTATGAGAAAAGACTACAACACAAACACTGCAGTAAACAGCTTTTGGCACTCCGTCGGTGTCAGGGAGCAACAGGGAGCGAGGAGGAGTGCGGTGAACTAGATAATGCCGCAGTCAGTGCTTGCTGACTGTGCCAAGTGACAAAGCGAATCCAGCAGTTACGGTCATCCAAGTTTTGTAACGCCCTGGTTTTTTAAATGTTGCCAACTAATTTTAAAAATTGAAAACACTGTGTTGACTAAATCAAACATGGGGGCTCCATGAGCTGTGGTATGTTACCAAAGTACTTTTCATCCAATATTAATAATAATAAAAATAATTCAATACTGTTCAGATTCTTTTATGGTGCTTACTAGTGCCTGGAACTAAGTTCTTTACATGTACTATCTCTTTTAATTCAGACAAATACATAACATCATATTAAGCAAGAGTCCAATGTAAATTTCATGACCAAGTATATCGATTTCAGTTGTATATTTGGGGGCCAGAGAAAGGACCACTGGAGGAGGGGTGGTCTGCTGTCCCAGTGGACCCAAACCAGGACCCCATTTCACACTTGGCCCCATATGACCACATGCTAACCAGGAGACAAGGCAATGCTTTGGGTCCCTGCACTTCAGTGTCCCCGTTCTCTAGTAAATGGCCATAAGCTTCTTCAGGGAAGGAAAGGGGAGTCATTATTGTGTTCATTTGCTAAGCTACTGAAGGGTCTTCCCTCCTGGGGACTTTGCTTCTTCAGTCACTGAGTACCAGATTGAAAAACTGGCTTAGGTTCAGAAACATTTTGCTGGGGTGACTGCCCTCAGCCTCCTGACCATTCATCCTTCAGTTCTTTTGATTTTATGGATTGAGCAGCACCCTTGCTAGCTGCTCATCTATTTTGCCGTCAGGGACACTATATTCCACTAACAATTCTGTAAGATTCTTGTTAGAGACCCCTCCCTCTGCCTTTATGATGTTACCCTGATTGGATCATCATGTCCACCTCGTGGTCTTATCACTCCCATTGCTATCAGGAATGGCATCTCCTACCATCAACCCTAACCTACAGGGCACAGCCACCACTGAACTTCCTAGGGATGCTGTTGCCCCTCTTAATGGCATAACCCTTGTTGCTTGGCAAATGGTGCTTCACTTCCTCCCAAGCCTCCTGCGGATCAAGGGACTCTGGTGGTTGTCTGACCTTACACAGTATACTCACTCCAATATGTCAATTTCTTTGGCTTTGAAACCCCTTCTCATGCCATCTGTCATGGCAATTCTGGCAGGTATACACATGTCTGCTTAGTGCTCTGTTACTTTTTCTAGGAATCATCTTAGTAGTGTATTTGTAGCATTCCCAGGGTCCTTGCCAAGGTTTTTAATTCTATATCCTGGGTAAATTCTCATTTCACCACTGTTGATCAAGCATTCACAGAATCCAGACCTGTGGACCCTCATCTGGCTCCTGCCAGTTTGCCAGCTCTTTGGAGTCTAGTCCCTTTCCTCTTATGTCAGGTTCAACACATCATCGTCTAGGTTATACTGTGAGGGAATCCTAGCTATGGGCCCAGCAAAGAACAAGGAAATGTGCTAGTCCTTAACTGGGAAGAGTATGCCCCTTCGTTTTTCTTTCATTCTTTCTTTTGTTCTTTCTTTCTTTCTTTTTTTTTTTTGGATACAGAATTTTGCTGGGTTACCTAGGCTGACGTGCAGAAATGCGATCACAGCTCACTGCAGCCTCAACCTCACGGGCTTAAGTGATCTTCCCACTTCAGCCTCTCAGTAGCTGGGACCACAGGTGCATGCCACCATGCCTGCCTAAGTTTGTTTATTTTTTGTAGGGATGAGGTCTCATTATGTTGTCCAGCCTGGTCTTGAACACCTGGGTTCAAGTGATTCTCCCATCTTGGCCTCCCAAAGTTCTAGGATTTACAGGCATGAGCCACTGCGCCTAGCAGTCTGTGAATTCGTGATTCTCATGCACACTAATCCAGATGTCCCATCCATGTGCCAGAGTCACTCCCCTGCTCCCACCCAGTCAGGGCCCTGACCTTGGCATAAGGGATCTGCCGTGCTTGAGAGCTTAACCTTTTGAGCTCTGCTTCTATAGGGAGAAAGTTCTGCATGTGAACCTCAGCTTTCTCTGCCTTCACTCCACAAGGTGAGAGCCTCTCTGTGCTACCAAAGACACTCTTTCTGGCTTTCACATTTAGCTTTTAGTCAATTTTAACTTTTTTGTCAGCTAGTTACTTTTGTTTTTTTGTCATAATTTTTTTTTTTCAGGGCTTTAATCATGCTTAGGAATGGCAAACCAATTCCATCAGCCTCTAGTTACTTTTTCTCACACCTTTCTCAAACTCCACACCAGGTAATACTTTCACTTCCATGGGTCACCAGTAAGTACCTCATCCCAGTTCACCGCTGGCTGCAGTATTAACCATTGCATTGCTACTTTGTACCAGAGATTGCCTGGCCACCACCTACCCCAGTGACAGGATTTGAATTGCCAGTCAAGAGCTCCAAATTCACCCCAGGATCTGCCTTCTTAACCATTCCTGATGCCAGTTGTCACTGGTTGAGTTCCCCAGGAGGCAGCCTATGAAATGGAAATTAGAAGTCAAGTGTATTATGAAGCCTCTAAGGATCTCTACCTGCAGAAGAGAAGAGGCAAAAGCAGGATTGCACAGAGGGAGAATCAAGCTGTGATGCAGTCTTAGCCAACACTGCAGCTGACTCCATAGGGATCTCTAAGGCTGGGATGACCTCTGTAGCTGTGTTGTCCTGAGCTGGGGTGAGAGGTCGGCCTTTCTACCCCAAACTGATCAGTCATCGGATGCAAGCATCTTGGAAAAGGGGCATGACCTTGGGTGAGGCAGCTGTCTTCAGCCAACACAATCCCCATAGAGAGCTGACAGCTGAGGGCTCTGTGCTGGCAGTGCTCCCAGCAGCTGGGAGAGTATGTCCTTCATCCCTGAAAGGGGTTCTGGGTGGTGCATCCTAGTGTCCACCACACCCGGTATTCAAGGCTCTCTTAGCCAGATATTCCTGGCTTGGTGAATCACTTTCTGCAAAGGTGAATATTAACATTAAACATTTGCAGATAATAGCTAAATAATACTGTGGTCCTGGATTTTACTCCCCAGGTAACTAGAGCCTCATCTCCCAGGACCCTCTGTCGTTCTTGGTATTCCCTATTCACACCAATGTTCTCTAAACCCACAACTCAGGGACAGGACTCTGTGCCTTTGGGAACACCGGGTCCTAAGGCTGAAATTGCCTTTCTTCCTTGTCCATCTGGCTAACTTCTGGTTACCTTTTAATGCCTGCCTCAAATGTTACCTCCACTGTGACACTTTCATCTAGTTCCCGATTATAGCTATTTGCAACTTTCCTTTTGCTCCTACAAGCATGTGATAGTATAGGACTTAGCGGGGCATATTCTTAACACTATGAGCTAAACTTCGCAGCTAGACTTCACCTTGACGAAATCTTATTTCTGACATTTAGTAGTTGTGGAACTTCGAGTAAGTTATTTACCTTATCCCAGCCTCAGTTTTCTTATCTGTAAAAGAGGGATGTATCTCATTAGTGTTATTGTGGGGATTTAATGAGTGAAAATGAGAAAATCACTTTAAACTGTGCAATGCACATAATGTATGCTGCACACCTTTGCCATTGCCTCACTGTAACTGTTATACCTTGGACCTCATTAGTTGGCTGGTCAGGAGCAAAGACAATGTCTTATTTGGCCTTAAACAGCCAACTATTAGCACAGTGACTGGCACACAGAAGATAACAATAAACACTCACTGAGTAAAGTCGATATTTATTTGAGATCTACAAATCTATATCTAGCAGCAGGATAATGAGCTAATAATGTGATACGCTGTAGCCTTGAAGAAATATATATGTTTTTCTTTGTGATGGCAGTGTCAAACCAGTGTTTCCCAAAGTGGCTTCAATGGAACACTGGTTCTGCAAAATTATCCACAAAAATGAATTCAGTGGTCAAATATACTTGGGAAATGGTACACATGCTACTGGATTCACATTAGCATATTAAGGTCTCTACAAAGTTCTCGAGATATCAAATTCTATGACACTTCTCCCTCCAATAATTGGAGTTTATTTCCCTTCCCATTGCATATAGGCTGAACTTAGTTTTCCAGTTCAGTGAATAGATTGTGAATTCTAGTGAACAGATTGTGATAGAAATGACAGTGTGTGACTCCCAAGACTAGGTAAGAAAAGGCGTAGCAGCCCCCTCCTTGCTCTCTCTTGGTCCCTCACTCTGGGAGAAGCCATTTGCTATGTCTCAAAGAGAAGCCCACATGGCAAAGAATGAATGCCTCTGCCAACAGCCACAAGAGTGCACTATCCTGGAAGTGGATCGTCCTTACCAATTGTAAAGTGAGGTAAATATGGTCTGAGAAGGACTCCTTACGTCTGTATTTGAGTCCTTGTGAATGAACCATAACCTAACTTAATAGGAAAAGACAAGATTGAAAACCTAACTTAGGAGTATGTGCCTGTAACAATAGCTGAGTCTTGATCAATCCCAGCAGCCGCACTACAACCACTCATACACCACTGAGTGTTCAAACTGTGTTCAAACAAGGCAAATGCTGAGCTATAACCAATCCAGCTGTTTCTGCACCTCACTTCCGATTTCCGTACGTTACTTGACTTTTTTTGTCTCTAAATTTGTTCTGACCATGAGGCATCCCTGGAGTTTCTCTGAATCTGCTGTGATTCTGGGGGCTGCCCGATTCCCAAATCATTCATTACTCAATTAAACTCCTTTAAATTTAATTCAGTTGAAGTTTTTCTTTTAACACTACTCAAGCCTTCAGATGACTGTGGTCTTGGAAGGCATCTTGACTGCAACCTCATGAGAGTCCTGCAGCCAGAACCATCCAGTTAAGATGCTAAATTTGAGGGGAATTTGTTATGTAGCAATAGATAACGAATGTATGATGAAACATGTTTAACTTTATGCAATTCAATGTTTGACCCCGGACACTCATCCCACATTATACCTATTAATACTGTAGCCCATTCTTTTGTTAGAATGTTGAAAATCACTACACAATTAAATGTTATCAAGTTTCTCTGAAGCTCTGTTTTAAATCTTTTAGAAATAACCATTTTAAAAATCATTCTATACTTGATATCTTAAAATATGAAAACACTGTCATACTATAACCTCTATGCTTTCTAAATATCAGATTTAACATCTTTGTTCCACTTAAATATCACCTTCTCCTTTAAGAATAATTTCACTTTTGTTAACCAGAGATTCATGTGTGGTTTTAAAATATGTAGCAGGTTTTATTGTTTAGGTGCATTTTAATGTGCCTCATTTAAAGTAATTTCTATGACATTCAAATTAAGCATTAAATATTTTATCTAAAATGAAGGAATTTGAGAATTTCCTGAAAATGATTATTTTTCCTCAAAAGAAAAATCTTTCCAGTTTAATGTTATTGCTACATCAGCTCTTTAGAAACTCACTTAAAAATAAGTTATTATCTCTAAATAAATAATAAAATCAGTGGTATAGGCTTTGTTTTGGTATATTCAGATCTATGTCTCATAAATATTCAAAGTACACTGCTGTTAATCAGTATTTTCCTTGAGTGGTTTATCAGAATTTGAGGTTATACTGTAACAAGCTGGCTTTCAAGTTCAATGCAGTTAGTATTGTATTTGTTTAATTACAGCATTTTAGACATTTCAATTTCCTCTACTGAGTTTGGATGCAGAGCAGTCCTTTGAAGCTCAAATACTTAGCCACTTCCTTACTCTAAGGAAGTTTGGAGAGTGCACAGATTTTTCATCAGTTAAGGGAAAGCAGACATTTTTGTTGTTTGTTTGTTTGTTTGTTTTACCATTGCGTGGGCTAAGGGAAGAGCTGGACAGAGAAGCAGGATGGGAGGAACTGGGCATCTTTCTTTGTGCCTGAGCCACGGCTTCTCAATCCATCTTCATCATTTTCTTTGAAGTGAATATTCAGACCCCCAGACCCACCGATTTTCAAATATAAGAATCAAACACATTCCAAAGTCAAATGTAAAGAAATTTAAGTTTCACGGCTGTTTTACATTAACCTAATCTGTGATCTTCCCAAATAGTTTGAATAATTAAGAAGACCTAAGTAACAGATGAAGCCTGTGATTTCCTTATAGTTGGTTAACTTTACTGAGTTACTCTTCTTCAGTTTCACAACCAAAATAAGGAAAATTGGTATAATAAAATTTATGACTCTGGGCTTCAGAATTGCATGAATTCTAAAATAACACTAATAGAAGTTAGTTAAGCACAGTGTTAGACTCCTTACATACATCACCTCTCTTTATGCTCAGATCGGTCCTTAAAGATGGGAAGTATTTCTAGCTCCATTTTACAGAAAGGAAACTGAGTCTCTGAGGAGTAATTTGTATCAGAGATTATAACTAAAGATTATTATTGGAAATAGATTTGTCTTGATATCAAAATCACAAGTAACTAGAGGAATCATTATTTTAACCCTATCACCATAATGTTTGCCCATTTAAACTAAAAAGTTCTGTTTAAAGGCTATCCTTTAATTGACAGAAGTACTATATATAACAACAGATTTCAGTATGAAGACAGAAGTTGCCATTTGCTTAAAAGATCTTATCTGCTTTCCTGTTGTACCTTGAAGTATATCAGGTATATCAATTCTACAATCAACTATGATAATTAGGGGGACAACAAATGCCCCAGAGGGAGCATTTTCTAGTGATTATATCATACATACATAATAATATCTTTATAAGCTAAGCAGGAAAACATTCTCAGAAGCATATTGTTCAGGTCAGTGATTTTAAAAGAATTCCATAGGATGAATAGCCCCTCTGTCAGAATAAAAGTTGTGGCACAAATTCCATTATAATTCTCTTTTCTCAGTCACTTGGAACTGTCTCAAAAAATTTCTTTCCAAGTGAAACTGTCCCTGGTGACTGCTTTCCAAATGTGATTTTTTTTTTTCTTTTTTTTAGTAAAAGGAAAATTTGTTTCTTCATCCAAGAAGGAAATAGTTATTCAGTTACTTTTTTCAAAGGCTTTTAAGTGTAAATACCTCAAAATGCAAATTGTTAAACACTTAAAATTTTGTGTAAAATTAGGTGGCATTTAATTATTGTTCTTCTTGTTATAGCATATGAGAAATTAGGAAAATCATCTAGAATTTTCCAGAGTTCAATAAATTGCTTACCATATTGAAAAATTGGAGTAAAAGCAAGACTGGCTTTATAGAGCTATAGTTGGATAGAACTTGACTAAACACTTGATTAAGGTTTAATTCACAGTGATTTATCCACATAACCAGTCATGGAGTCAAGATAAAACATCACCGGCCTTTCTGTTCAAACAACATTAAGGCCTGTAGCAAAGCTGACAAAGCTGTCTTATTGGGATTCGTCTCTACGCCTTTAATGATTTGCCTTTGTTAAAGGAAATCTTCCTTAAGTTGAACTTAGCAGCTCCCTAGGATCTACAGATACCAAGGTCTTCTTCAGTCGTAAGGTTGAACAACTGAATATCTCCACCCCCTCACCCTTCCTAACCTGAGAATACAGAACACTTGACTTTTTGCTTGTGAATTTATCCTCATGTTGTTCACACAAGTACAGTGCCAGAAAACGTTATAAGGTAGGCACACAATAGACTTCACTATTTCAAGGAGTATTTCACCTGCAAAATCTGTTGAACTACACATTGCCGGGTATTATTCAGAAAGAAGAAAAGTCATTTTGTACCATGTAAAATATAAAAAGTATTAATCAGCAAATAAATTCATAAGTGATCAAAACTCAGCAATGTTCTGATCATCTGAGCATATGTTTATGCCTGACACCAGAACTCTAACACTAACTTGTGCTGGACACTGTTGAGACACTTTATAAGCAATAAAGATCAAATGTGATAGTAAATTGTATATTGCTTTGGAGAAAGTGATTTGATCGCAAGTCACAAAAAATAAAAAGCAGATTAAATAAGCTGCAAATGTCTGTCTTAAGTTTAAGAAGTCTGAAGGCAGTTGATCCTGGGTGGAATGGTTTTCCCAAATGGCAAAAGTTCACCTCCTTCCAGGTGGTTGTCTTGCTGGGTGTGTGAAGCCTGCTTTTCAAGATCACTTCATGTTTGAAGATGGCTGCTGAGGCTCCAGACATCACATCACCATTTCAGTCTACATGAGGAAGATGCTAAAAAAGGGCATGCATTGTATCATGATTTCCATTGCCATTCCATTTGCTCAGATTACTCAGATGGCTTCACCTGGCTATAAGGAAAGCTAAAAAATGTCATATTTATTTATTTATTTATTTATTTTACTTTGAGGGAGTCTTGCTTGCTCTGTCACCCAGGCTGGGATGCAGTGGTGCAATCTTGGCTTACTGCAACCTCCACCTCCTGGGTTCAAGCACTTGTCCTGCTTCAGCCTCCCAAGTAGCTGGGATTACAGGTGGCTGCCACCACAATCAGCTGATTTTTTTTTTTTGTATTTTTAGTAGAGATAGGATATTTCCATGTTGGTCAACCTGGTCTCAACCTTCTGACCTCGAGTAATCCACCTGCCTTGGTCTCCCAAAGTGCTGGGAGTACAGGCATGAGCCACCACAACTGGCCGGAAATGTCTTTATTCTTGAAGGCCATATGTGCAGCTAAAACTCAGGGGTTTACCTTTATGAGGAAGAATGGGTATTTCAGGCAAAACTGAATTTCAGCCTTGCATATGATTAATGAATACAATAAAATTGTATAAAGTTACAGCAATTACAAAATAGGAGAAGCAGGAGAAAACCTGGTAAAGATTGAGATATTTGAATTAGATTGAACAAGAACATAAAAATCAATTATTGTGGAACATTTCCTTTTGTGCATTACTGTCACAAGCTCTTCTCAAGGTCTTTAAGCTTAAACATCTTAAAAGTTAAGATCTGGCTTAAAAGTTGTATCTGCACATTCTAAACCAAAGTTGATACTTGGCAATCAATGAGTAAATTCAGATTGTGTAGTTAGCAGTCTAAAGGTTGAAAAAAATTCCACGTTGAATCAAGAATTGCCCTGGTTGCCACTGTATGGTATGTTTATGCTTAAATATTTATGATCTCCTAGAAAGATCTTATTCCTAAGAAAATATGTGTAATGTCATCCTTGCTATTTAGTACTTGGCTCTAGTGTACATTGCTCAAATATTTTAACAACCTAAAGTTCTCATTTTTTTTCCCTACATTTTTTTCCATTTAAACAAGAGAGAAAATTATTTTGTTCATTTCAATATAAAAATAGAATGTAGAGGCCAGGTGCGGTGGCTCACGCCTGTGATCCCAGCACTTTGGGAGGCCAAGGCAGGTGGACCACTTGAGGTCAGGAGTTCCAGGTGAGCCTGACCAACATGGCAAAACCCTGTCTCTAATAAAAATACAAAACTAGCTGGGCGTGGTGGCATATGCCTGTAATCCCAGCTACTTGGGAGGCTGAGGCAGGAGAATCACTTGAACCCAGGAGGCGGATGTTACAGTGAGCTGAAATCATGCCATTGCACTCAAGCCTGGGCAACAAGAGCTTAACTCTGTCTCAAAAAAAAATAAAAAATAAAAAAAAGAATACTTAAAAATGCAGGTGATACCAATGAAATACATAATGAGTGCAAGATACCTACTTCAAAAGCTTGTCAAGAAGATTAATGAATTTATGTAAGTATGCTTAGTTTTAAACTAATATTACTTTAATTTTTAAAATATTCATAAAATGTTATATATAATTATGCATAAAAACATAATTTAATGTGTTTTCATGACAAAGTAAATAGATAGAGGTTAGAGATTTGTGATTTTGCTGAGTAAGATCTATAATTCACAGAACCACTAAAATATCAAAAGTCAAAATCAACTTTCCTTTTTCTTGTGAAGTTCATTTAATTTTGTTGTTATTGTTGTTTTCTTTTTTGAGATAGAGTCTTGCTCTGTCACCCAGACTGGAGTGCAGTGGTGTGATCATGGCTCATTGCAGCCTCCAACCTCCTGGGCCCAAGTGATCCTCCCATCTCAGTCTTCCAAGTAACTAGGATTACAGGCATGTAGCACCATATCTGGCTAATTTTTTTTTTTTTTTCATTTTTGTAGAAACAGGGTCTCTCTATGTTGCCCAGGCTGGTCTCAAACTCCTGGGCTTCAGTGATCCTCCTGCCATGGCCTCTCAAAGTGCTGGGATCACAGATGCGAACTGCCATGCCTGGCCCATTTAATTTTTTAGAATTACAGGTTTAATATCTTCTCTTTGCTGCCAAGGATGTTCCCTTTAAAGATATTTTAATAGTGCCCTGAAATATATCCATATCTATGTCTATATCTACACCTATACTGTATATTTAAACAGTTTTGCCACATGCTTGGAAATTATGCCTTGTAATAACTTATCAGTGGTCCAAGACCTACCAAAAGAGCCTTGTTCAAGACATAATGAACACATGTACAAAGATTGCTTTTTAGCTTCCAATTCCTAAGCCCAAGTCATACTGCATTTGCTGTAATGGAGCAATATATTATCTTGAAAAGTACTGTGTAAGCATTTTTTGGTAGTTGAGCTAACATAAAATTTTAAAGAATGAATATATCACAGTAAAAAACTGTAAAATATGGAACATTGCATCATTTGTTTGCATTTCATATAAATATCAATATTGCTATTTCCAAAGAAAATATGGTAGAATATTAATTCTGATTAGAAAAATAAGTATTGTTAATGAGCCAAGCACATTAGATATTTGTCTTACAGCTTTGTTATAGTTTTGTTAAATAAAAAACTCTACTAAAAGAAGAAAATTGTGTTACCTTTGGGCCCTATTTTGCAATTTTTAACATAGGCAGAAACCTCCACTACTTTCCCGGGAGCATGCTTCAATTAAACATGATGAGCATATTTCAATTAAGGTTTATATTTCATATGTATTTTCCCAGGTGTTAGTGCCAAGGTCCATAAATACAACCAAGAGAATTACATGGCTCTGTAAGAGGGTCCCACTCTGTGCTTCTGATAGTGCCTATGTGTGACTCCAAATGTCTGTGCAGCCAGTAGTAACAACGCTAAGCTTTTCTTATTGAAATCATATCAACATGCCAAACTACCATATCTTCCTGTGAAGTTATTGTCAAAATCTGAGCATTGCCTTAAGTCACCTTAACATCAGAATTACCATTACAGTATCAATTTTAACCATTTTCTGGCTAATGGTTATAGGTTGGAATATCCCGCAAGAGAAGTGCAAAGACAGAAAGTCCATTCTTGATGGTTCACAGTGTTGGAGGGACCCAGAGGTACAGGTCATCTGGAATGGCAGTATGCAAAGAATGTTAGTGGCATGCATTGTAGCTGTCATTTTTTAATATGGGCACTAAGAATTGAATTCCAGGTTAAGGTCTTATTAATATTACTTGACCCAGGAACTTGAGGTAGTTACCCAATGTCTCCAGCTTTCAGACTAATAACAAGGTGTGCTCACTGAATTATCTTCCTTACGTATCAGCTTTTCAAAGGACTTCCCTGCATACAAAATCAGCAGTTGAGGTGTCAAAAAATATATAGGTAAATAAATGCAAGTTCTCACTTCAGAAAACACCAAATGCGTTCCATCGAGCGAATGTATAGAGATATCAACAAAACAGCGAAGTGTATAAAAAGGAGTTGTCAGCAATCATAAAATTGCACTGGCTGGTCTGCTCACAGAAAACACTAATCTATTAGAGCAACTCACTCATTTTTTTCCCACCCTGAGGCAGGGGAATAGCATGATTATAATAGTAGAAGCATGAAAAAGTTATGGTCCATCAGAGACTTTCTGATGGTTAAATGAAACTTGCCATTTGATTTCAGTTTAGAATTAAAACAATGAGGTTGACAGGTTTCTTTTTTCCAAACTGACCATTTGACTTTAGTGTATTAAAACTGCTAAACTGGTTTAACCAAAACTACCCTTAACTTTCCTCTGGATTCTGTCTCCTGAGAGATCAAGCCTCAGCTAATAGATCATGCTTCTTAACCCCAAGATAATCTTTAGTGAAGCCATCCGCATGTTGTTTTTTTTTTTTTTTCCTTGCAGTCATTTTTAATTTTTTAGCAAAACATTGTGGAAGCAACTTAGCAATCTTGTTTTTCCTCTGTTGGGTTTCTGAAATGACTGGAAATGTGACATCAGTGTTTAAGGAGAGCTTCCTTTACAAAACTCAAAAGAAATCATTCTAGACAAAAAGATTATGAGCAAATGGAGCCTGTGTTCTGTTTGTTTGATGATAAGTCTCAGATTAATCCTGGAGCTCAATGATCCTTTCCCATTGGCTTAAATGCTGATTTCGTTTTATAAAAGCTTTACAGATTGATTGACTGATTTTTTGTGACAAGGTCTTGCTCTGTCGCCCAGGCTGGAGTGCAGTGGCACGATTTCAGCTCACTGCAGCCTCGATCCCCTGGGCTCAGGTGATCCTCCTGCCTCAGCCTCCTGAGTAATTGGGACTACAGGAGCATGCCACCCCTCCTGGTTAAGGTTTTTTTTTTTTTTTTTTTGGTAGAGACAGGGTCTCACCTGGTTGCCAAGGCTGGTCTCAAACTCCTGGACTCAAGTGATCTGCCCACCTTGACCTCCCAGAGTGCTGGGATCACAGGTGTGAGCCACCATGCCTGGCCAAAGCTTTACAGATTTTTGTCTCCGACTTTTCTGTTTTAAGGCAGCAGTGTGTGGTGGGTTGCACTGTATCCCACAAAAATGTATGTACAAGTTCTAACCCCTGATTCTGTGAATGTGACCTTTTCTGGAAGTAGGGTCATTGAAGATGTAATTAAGTTGAGGATCTCAAGATGAGGTCATCCTGGGTGCAGGATGGGCCCTAACAATAATGGCTGGTGTCTTTATAAGAGAAAGGAGAGAGAGATTTGAGACACAGACATGCAGAGAGGAAAGCGACATGAAGATGGAAGCAAAGACTAGAGTGATAAACCTACAAGCCAAGGGTTGCCAGCTGTCACCAGAAGCTGGAAGAGAGGCATAGAAGATTCTCCCTTAGAGTCTCCGGAAGAAACCAACCCTGCTGGTGTCTTGATTGTAGACTTCTGGCTTTTAGAACTAGACTTCTGGCTTTTAGAATAGATTTCTGTTACACACAGTTGGTAGTAATTTTTTATGTCAGCCCTAGGAAACTGATACATAGTGTAAGTCTCCTGTGTGGCTCTAGGGATAATTCTTTTGTTCTAGAGGCCGTCAGAATGTTACAGGTACAGCCACAGAAGGCAGAACAACTGATACTTCACCATCAGCTGCTTCCATCACAGAGATCAGTACTCACACAACCACTTGTTGGCCTTAGTTGGTGGAAGTGTGTGGCCAGGATAAAAGCCCATGGTGTGCTTGCAAATATCAGTGTTGTGGATAAACAGTCTGATTACTCCTACGCAAAGTGCAGATTTCCTTGACCAGAAATGCCCACACCAACTACCCATAGTTACAAACCTAACTGAAGACAAACCCATGTTTTCTGTGACAATGTAAGTCAGATGACAACACCTCCCATTTCCTGAAGGAAGCATTTTTTCTCCTGAGCATAGTAGAAATCCTCTTTTAATTTCTCTGAACTTGCATAATATGAAAGTTACTTACTGCTCCCCCAAAAGAAGAACAAAGGAAGAAAGGAAGGAAAGAGGGAGAGAAAGGGGCAGGAAGGAGCAGAGGAAAGGAAAGAAGAATGGGGTGATGAGGAAAGACAGGAAAGCAGAGAGAGAGAGAAAGGGAAGAAGGAAAAGTCCTATTCACATCTGAAATGTGGAACGTATCACATTAGCATTAAAATCAAACTGCTCGCTGGGCAATGCTCATGGAATATTTGAATGTATTGTTTAGTCAAACCTTGTCTATCTTCTTCATTGACCACAGAAAGGTAAATTCATTGGCACAATTGACCAGAGCAAGATGGAAGGGCCTGGAGGAGGGCTAGGATGAGGGAGGCCAGCAGCCACCTCTTAAGGGCAGCTGAAGTCCTCACATACTCAGACCCCATCTGCATAGCAAGTCAGGTGGGCCCCTTCTGTCTGCACATTAGCCTGAGATTCTGTGCCATCACAGCCCATTTCAGCACGCTGTTGAAATTCATGCTGTCTCCATTTCTCATTGGACAGCGTAAGTAAACCAGCACCAGCAACAACACTGAAACTCGTGGCTAATCAGAAATTTTCTGTGTGCTAACATATTTTTCTTTTATTTGGGGTTAGGTCTTTAGTGAAACAGAACTTCCTCTGCCTTTTTCCTTTCCTCCCTCCATGCCCCTCTTCCCTCTTAATTTCACAAAGTAGAGGGGAATTCACAGGACAGGATATCTGGCTTTATGCCACTCTGTCCTGCAATTGAACAGTCAGCAGATGAGAGGAATGATGGTATTTAAGAACAAACAAAAGGAAAATATAAATCCTTTGGGCAGCAGATATGTGTAATTTACTCTAGTTTTTGGTTTCAACTTTTAAAAGAATGCAAGATCTTAGACAATAGAGAGTCAGAAATAGGCCAGTATAGCACTCAATCTCCCTCAATTAGGGTCATCACAAAAACACTATTTATGAACATATGGTGCAACTTCATGGAATTAAAAGAATAGTGGATCCAATTTGCCATCTCCATCCACAATGTCCCAGGAGTCGTGAAAACCTGTTCCTTGTGGAGTCATTTTAAGCATTCTCAGCAAATCTTTCAGACTCTCTGGATTCCACAGCATGACTCTATTTTCAATTATGGACTTGGGCTCCAGGTCTCATCTCTTTATTCTCCATCAGCCCCAATATTTATGGAAAAGTGTCATTTAATGGCACACCAATGTTGGCAAAAGCTGTATATGTCTAAGGAAAATGAAATATTTGGCAGAACATCAACCACAACATCTCTAGTTTGTATCCATTTGCATTCTATTCTGTACAGTTCTGACAGATCAACATTCCTGAAGGCCAGATTTAATCCTTTGAGTTCCTACAAGTAACCTTGGGCTTCTGCCGACCATGAAATGCTTAGACTGGCCTCATGGCCCTCCATGGTCTGGCCTATGCTAGCTGTCTGCTCTTACCTTTTGCGGCTCCCTTTCATACACTCTTCCAGATGGAATAATTTAAGGTGCACATATGTATCAGGCTTTACTTCTTCCCCTTTGATTAACCATTTGCTTGCCTGACCGTATTTTTTCTTCTCTCTCCCTGCCTCATATGTCATGTCTTTACATTATTTTGAGTGTTATTTGTATGTTGGGTCTTGCTCCTACTCAACTACAAGCTCTTAGGTGAAGGGACTTATTCACCTTTAGCCCCTCTCCCTCTTTATTGGCACCTAGCACAGTGCTTTGTGTACAGCAGGCATTCCAGTTACTTGTTGACTGCAAATAGGAACAAATAAATGATAAGTAGATTAAAAGCTGAAAGATGAACATTAAATAATTTAAATCATGGCTTGGAAAGACATAAATGGGGAAAATAAATCTAAATCACATGTCATTCTTAATTCATGAGAAAAATACTATACTTTGAATCATTTTATATTGCTACCCTGTGTTACAATTATTAAGCTGGAGTGCTCCCACTTAAAATGTCTGTGTACGGGTCAGACTTGGTGGCTTACATCAGTAATCCCAACAGTTTGAAAGCCTAAAATGGGAAGATTGCTTTGAGGCCAGGAGTTTGAGACCAGTCTATACAACACAGAGATTCTATCTCTACAAAAAAAAAAAAAAAAAATTAATTAGTCAGGTGTGCTACTCAGGAGCTACTGTGTGCTACTCCCAGCTACTTGGGAGGCTGAAGTGGGAGGATTGCTTGAGCCCAGGAGTTTGAGGCTGCAGTGAGCTATGATCATGCCACTCACTGCAATTCAGCCTGGGTGACAGAGTTAGACCATGTCTCTAAAAAGATAATAAAATACTGTGTATATTATATGTTACAAGAGAAGTCAGGCTGGTAAGTTATTATGTCAGTATTAATGTTATTTTTATGATATTTCCTATAAATGAATTTGGAGAAATGCACATTTTAAGACTGTATTGCAAAGAAATTCTATCTTGAGGTTCTGTTGCTGAGCCACTAAAAATTCAGTTGTTCATACTATGAAGTCATCCAGACACCTCAAGGAATTTTTTTCTTGTACTGCATGATTGCTCATCTGAACGCAAAAGGAAAATTTATATGTTAAAATATTTGATGGGCATTTTTATCAGAAAAGGAAAATACTAAAAAAGTGCAAAATAGTACAGAATCCTTGTTAAAAGATTTAATCAAAAGGAAGAGCAATCTCCTTTTCTATGAGATGCATATTCAGTGAATAACCGAGGACCTATATGCTTTCATGGAAACTGTGGAAAGACATGATTTCAACTTTTGATAATTATTTCCTTGTTAATAAAAAAGCCTTTGAAGTATCATGGCTCTAAGCATCAAAAAGCAAGAGAGAGATACCAGACTGAATACAAGACAATAAAAGATCTAGCCCATTAAAAAAAAAAAAGACACAAAAGCATTATCATCTCCTTCCAGAGTTTCTCTCCCTGATCCTAAACGCTGCATCCTCACACTACTTCAAGCTTCATGGGTAGAGAAGATGAGAAAAATGAAGTGATGGGGGAGAGAACGGGAAAATGGGAAGAAAGTGGGATAAGGGAGCTGGAGGGAGGATGCTCAGGAGTGGTTAGAATCACAAAGAAATGGGGAAGGGAATAAAACCTGCTATAAGCACCACAGACAAACAAGGTGAATTGAAGATGTTTGTGTCCCGTGTGATGTTCTACGCCTGCTACTCCTGCTACTACAATCTAGTGGATGCCATGTGCCAGGTATGGTTCTAAGTATTTTACATATAGTAAATCACTGAAGCTCATGACTCATCTACTGAGCGAAAGTCACAGAAAGCCTGACCCAAACAGTGTCAAACCAAACAAAAAAGGAAAGAGGATGGGTCTAGAACAGAGGCATCCTTCAGGCTGGGATTTATTCAAGGCTTAAATAGTGTATCCCTTTTTCCATTCCTTTTCCTCAACTGGTGCTATATTGACTCCAGACCCTAGCAAGCTCCCCACTCCTAGTCCCAAAATGGTTGCCTACAGCTATGAGCTAGGCACATATTTCCTATTCAATGAAAATGGAAATTTCTACTGTGCTTGGAAAAAAATAAGCAAAATTTTCATGATCGTCCAGAAGAAAGAAACTTGCCTATCTCTTCAACTTCTCAGGCCCATCGTACCACTCCTACTTGACGCTTCCATCACACGGGCCTCTTTAAGGTCTCAAATCCATCAGGCTCTTTGGTGGGAGTGGAGGTGAGTAGAAATAAAGGTTAAATAAAGGTCCTGGAATTTGTTGCCCTGATTGGGCAGATTTGCTCTTGTGATCAATCCCATAAACTAATCCTGCTTTGAGGAATGTGGGAATTGATGGTTGTTTTAAGCCAATTATATAGATCACCCCTGAAGCCAAGTGGAACCAATTCTATCCAAAGTAGACTGATGAAAAATTCAAGGAAACCTTAGAAAGGAGGCAAGAAGACAATCCTCATAATGATAGACTGGTGAAAATGAACATAAAAGTAAACGGCTAAATGTAAAAAAAGCAAAGAATAAAAATCTAAAATATTTTTTTATTTTGTAATACTGTTAATAATATGTCTATATTTTCATATATGTGTGTATATACATGCATGTATCTATACTGAGTTGCAACATATGCTAATTTAGACAGAAAGGGAGAGTTTTTAAAAAGGGATTTTGACTGGTACAGAATCTCCTGAAAGTTGAGTGTCTTAGGTAGATTGCCAAGAAGCAGACCCTGGAGAATTTATGTCTTGGTGATTTATTAAATGATACCAGGAGAAGCCAACAAGAGAGTGGGGAAGTAAGACAGGGGATGGGAGAAAGCCCACACCCATCAAGGGTGCTAGCCTATGCAAAGGTAGTTTCAGCCTGATCCCACAGGGGAACTTTATAGCAGAAGTTATGGCTGTCTTGCCCCAACTGAAGGCACAGAAGCTGGGCTTCCTTATTCCACATCTCTGAATCACTGGTTAAGAGCGCTCCTTGGAAGGCAAATTCCTAGGATTTCCAGCCCTCTATTAATTCTGGCAAAAGCTAGCTCCAGAAGCCAGAGGACAGCCCTTGAGAGAAAGATTTAGGCACTGGCTTTTGAAATAGAAAGCACCTCAGATGCTGGGGAAAAGGAACACAGAAAAATAGCAAAAAAGGATCCAGTGAGACCTGGGCAAAGCACGAATGCAATGCGCCACTTTGAGACAATCAGCTTTCAAGTTACACATGCAGTAACAATACTCCAAACCACACCGTGCAGCTGCCCCATGCACCATCAGGGAAATCTCTGATGCTGCTGGTGCCTTGCCAGCGCTGCTACCCACTGCTGCATCTAATTGCTGACTGCAGTCTTTGCCCCATCCTCACTCCCATGGATTCTGCCTGTCACCTGTTCTTGGAATCTCTAACTTCTAAAGTCTAGTGTTTATGGAATACTACACAGTCACAAAAAATAATGAAATAATGTCTTTTGCAGCAACATGGATGCAGGTGAAGGCCATTATCCTTAGTGAATTAATACGGGAACAGAAAACCAAATACCATATGTTCTCACTTATAAGTGGCAGCTAAACACTGGTTACTCATGGACATAAAAATAGGAGCAATAGATACTGGGGAATACTGGCGGAAGGAAGGGAACAACAGTTGAAAAATTAACTGTTGGTTACTATGCTCAGGACATGGGTGACAGTATCATTCATACCCCGAGCTGCAGTATCATGTAATGTACTCATGTAACAAACCTGCACATGTACCCCCGAATCTAAAATAAGTTGAAATTATAAAAAACAAAGAATAAAATAAAACAAAGTTTAGGGTGCTAAGTGATGGTGGCCAGGGTGTGTTTATACATCTGCTACAAGAAATGCCAGAAAAGGGAATATCTGGCAATTTTAGCTGCCATATCAAGAGGCAAGATCCACCTCATTAAATATTAGGTGGGAATGCCCAAAACACAGGGAGAAGATGATGATGTTGTGTAGAAAAAAAAAAAAAAAAAGTAAGAGGTATTCACTCCACTCACAAAAGCATAAAACATTTAGAATTGGGCCGAACGTGGTGGCTCACACCTGTAATCCCAGCACTTGAGGAGGCCGAGATGGACGGATCATGAGGTCAGGAGATCAAGACCATCCTGGCTAACACAGTGAAATCCCGTCTCTACTAAAAATACAAAAAAAAAAAAAAATAGCCAGACATGGTGGCAGGTGCCTGTCGTCAGAGCTGCTGGGGAGGCTGAGGCAGGAGAATGGCATAAACCCAGGAGGCAGAGCTTGCAGTGAGTCGAGATTGCACCACTGCACTTCAGCCTGGGTGACAGAGCGAGACTCGGCTTCAAAAAAAAAAAAAAAAAAAAAAAGAAAAAGAAAAAAGAAAAAAAAGAAAAAAAAAAACCATTTAGAATTAATAAGAAATTGCCATCAGAAATTACCCTGGGGAGCGGAACCAGAGCTATAGTTTGAGGAGTGGGTGAGAGAAGATTCTTACTTCTCATTTTATATGTTTCAGTAGTGTTTAAGAATTTTATAAGTGACATGTTTCTTTTTTTGATTTCAAAGAACTGGTTTACTTTTTAAGAAGACCTGTCTCTTTATTTAGAACTGCTTTTAAAAAA
Source organism: Papio anubis (assembly GCF_008728515.1). NCBI lineage: Eukaryota > Metazoa > Chordata > Mammalia > Primates > Cercopithecidae > Papio > Papio anubis. Next base: position 60,204,383 of record NC_044984.1, read on the forward strand.
AGGCTGGAGCCGGGCGCGGTGGCTCAAGCCTGTAATCCCAGCACTTTGGGAGGCCGAGAAGGGCGGATCACAAGGTCAGGAGATCGAGACCATCCTGGCTAACACGGTGAAACCCCGTCTCTCCTAAAAAAATACAAAAAACTAGCCGGGCGAGGTGGCGGGCGCCTGTAGTCCCAGCTACTTGGGAGGCTGAGGCAGGAGAATGGCGTGAACCCGGGAGGAGGAGCTTGCAGTGAGCTGAGATCCGGCCACTGCACTCCACCCTGGGTGACAGAGCGAGACTCCGTCTCAAAAAAAAAAAAAAAAAAAAAAAAAAAGAGGCTGGAATGTTTTAATTAAATTATGTACCCTTCGCTTTCAGGAAGGGAGGCCATTCAGATTTGGTGGCAGTGGTTACCATTCATTTTTTCGTTCATTTATCAAAGATTTATTGATTGTATGCAAGGCTCAGGGGATAGAAATATGAAAGACAGAGCCTCTGTTCTCAAGGAGGGAATTAATGGTTATGATGAGAAATGTCTTTGAATGTCTTGGGTTTTGTTTTATTTTCTTACATATTGGTGAACCTTTTGCTTCAGATGTAAGTACCTTCTACTATACAGCTTTAACTAGATTTACTTACGTTTTTTCCTATTAAATGGAATTAGGAAATATAAGTTGTACATCTTCACAATGATTTCCAAGCTAAATGATGTTGGTGAGGTCTTTGAAATGAGTTACTGTGGAAGTATTTTATGCTCTTGAACTTCTGTGGAAGTATTTTATGCTCTTGAACTTCATTCAAGAATTCAATTTAACTTCATTTAAAGATTTCATTAGAATTAGGTGACATCACCTTATGTTTTGTGTTGGATTGCAAAAGACTTATTGCTAGCCAGATGTGTTCCTTTTGCTGATAGTAATATAAGCATTCTAAAAGTTCTCATTTCTAAGCCTTGGATTTAATACAAAACCATAGGTAATAAAGATGTATAAAAATCTAGCACTGAGGCCGGACATGGTGGCTCATGCCTGTAATTCCAGCACTTTGGGAGGTCGAAGCGGGAGGATCACCTGAGGTCAGGAGTTCAAGACCAGCCTGGCCAACACAGTAAAACCCCCGTCTCTACTAAAAATACAAAAACTAGCCGGGCATGGTGGTGGGTGCCTGTAATCTCAGCTACCCAGGAGGCTGAGGCAGGAAAATCGCTAGAACCTGGGAGGCAGTGGCTGCAGTGAGCCCAGATCGTGCCACTGCACTCCAGCCTGGGCTGCAGAGCAAGACTTCATTTTAAAAAATAAATTTATAAAAAAAAAAATTAAAAAACAAATAAATCTAGCACTGAATTATTCTGTCTTCCTGACATCTAGTATTGATTTATGGAACATTCATGGTATGGTCAAGCTAAGTTGTAGCTTGAAGGAGGATGCTTTATCCCACCCTCAACAATCACTCTTAGTCCCTCCAAAGCCACGTAGGCAAGAAGCTGGCTGTGCGAATGCAGCAGCGGGATGAATCCAGCCTCTTCTAGCAATCAGCTTACCTCATCCGATGCCTCCTCTCTAGACACTCTGGAGCTACCACTGCTTTAAAACTGACTGGCCTAAAATAATGCACTAGTCTTTTTTTTTTTTTTTTTCTTGATAGGGTCTTGCTCTGTCACCCAGATCAGAGTGCACTAGCATGATCATGACCCACTGCAGCCTTGAACTCCTGGGTTCAAGCAATCCTGCAACCTCAGCCTCCCAAGTAGCTGGAACCACAAGTGTGCACTATCATGCCCAGCAAATGTTTTTTTTACTAATGCTTGGTACAGAGAGAATCTCTCATGTTGCCCAGACTGGTCTTGAACTGCTGGGCCCAAGTTATCCCTCCACCTTGGCCTCCCAAAGTGCTGGGCTTCATGAGCCACCATGCCTGGCCTACTACTCTTAAGGTAGTTAAAACTCTTTCATTTGTAATTAATTTGTTATGTAAATCATGTTTTAAATCCACCTTTACATTCTGAAATAAACCATGTCAATTCAGTTGGTTAAAGCAATGTTTTCAATCTGTATTCCAGGGAACCCCAGGGCTCTGCAGAGGCCTCTTAGGACAGTGAGAGGCAGAGGTTAAGAGAGAGGGTAAGGGGTTGAAGCTTTAGAGCTCTGCTTCCCTGCCCCAGCTCAATGTTTTTCCTCTCAACTTTCTATGCATTGGGCTTCCATGTAAAATTTTGTTTGGAAAAGGTTTCTGCTGATAAAAATAATAAATAACTTTAAATTTAAGATGTGCACTCTCTTCAACTCAGAAATGTAACTTTTAGAAACTGCAGAAATATTTGCACACATGCTCAGAAATGTATATATCAAGAGCTCCTTTATCATTGTTTTGCAATGACAGTAAACTGGAAGCAATCTAATATTCTTCAATAGGGGCACAGTTAAGCAAGCTATACTATGAAATACTATACAGTTGATAAAAATGCATGGAAAGATCTTTTGGACATGTTAAGTTTTTTAGAGCATTTTTCAATACAATGTGAAGAGTATGGTCCCATTTATGTAAAACAAAGCTGTATGTCTGCCTATTATATACATGTAAGTGCTTGGAATAAAGAACTAGAAGGGTGTACATGAACTGTTTCCAGTCATTACCTCTGGGGAGGATAATATGAAGACGTGGGAGGCTGATAAAGAGATACTTTTACATTTTACTCCAACTATTTCTCAGTTTTTGAATGTTCTACTATGAGAATTCATTCAAGTATAACTTGTGTACATTATTAAAGAAATAACTCAGCTTGGAAACCACTGAGTTAAAGCCTGGTGCTAATGAGGCCATGAATATGTGCTTTTTCCCTACATAGGCAGGTTGGTACCTCATAGAGAAAATCTCTTTGTATGACAAAGACTGCACCCCATGTAACCCCAGCAAGCTCTTGCAACCACACATAGCACTTGTCACAATCAAGATCAAGTGAGAGGGTTTGACTGGTTAATTGCCAGTGCTCCCGGTCACAGCATGTGTCATGTTGGTAGGTCTGGCTTCATCCTTTATTCTTCATTTTTTTTTTTCCTTTTTTTTTTTTTAAATTAATTTATTATTATTATACTTTAAGTTGTAGGGTACATGTGCATAACGTGTAGGTTTGTTACATATGTATACTTGTGCCATGTTGGTGTGCTACACCCATCAACTCGTCATTTACATCAGGTATAACTCCCAATGCAATCCCTCCCCCCTCCCCCCTCCCCATGATAGGCCCCGGTGTGTGATGTTCCCCTTCCTGAATCGAAGTGATCTCATTGTTCAGTTCCCACCTATGAGTGAGAACATGCGGTGTTTGGTTTTCTGTTCTTGTGATAGTTTGCTAAGAATGATGGATTCCAGCTGCATCCATGTCCCTACAAAGGACACAAACTCATCCTTTTTTATGGTTGCATAGTATTCCATGGTGTATATGTGCCACATTTTCTTAATCCAATCTGTCACTGATGGACATTTGGGTTGATTCCAAGTCTTTGCTATTGTGAATAGTGCTGCAATAAACATACGTGTGCATGTGTCTTTATAGCAGCATAATTTATAATCCTTTGGGTATATACCCAGTAATGGGATGGCTGGGTTATTCTTCATTTTAAATAGCTTTATTGAGATATACTGTGCATATCATATGCTTAACCCATCTACAGTATACAATTCACTGGTTTTTAGTATACTCACAGCTGTGAAACCATTACCAAAATCAATTTAGAACATTTTCATCACTCCGAAGAGAAATCCTTCACTTATTAACAATCACTCCTCATCCCTCCCTCCATTCTCCCCAAGCCACAAATTTACTTTCTGTCTCAATAGATTTACCTATTTTGGACATTGCATATAAATGGAATAATATAGTATGTGGCCTTTTGGGCCTAGCTTATATCAGTTAGCATAATGTAGCATAATGTCATCCATGTTTTAGCATGTGTCAGTACTTCATTCCTTTTTTATTGCTGGGTAATATTCCATTGTATGGAAACATCACATTGCGTTTATTCATTCGTCAATTGGTGGACACTTGTGCTATTTCCATTTTTTGGCTATTACGAACAGTACCACTATAAGCATTCATGCATAAGCTTTTGTGTGGATGTATGTTTTAATTTCTCTTGGTGGTGTGTCCAGGAGTGGAATTGCTGAGTCATATGGTGATTCCACTTTTAACATTTTGAGGAACTGCTAGACTGTTTTCCAAAGTGGCAACATCATTTTGCATTCCCACCAGCAATTTATGGATGTTCCAATTTCTCCATATCTTCACCAGCACTTATTTCATCTGCCTTTTTAATCATAGTCATTCTAGTTGGTGGGGAGCTGTTGTATACATTATTGTGTTCTTGAGAATGACCACTTGTATGAATTAGGCTTCTGCTCCAATACTACTGCCTATAAACAATCTCAAAATTCACTGGCTTGAACTGTAAGCATATATTCCTTCCTTATGGGTTTGCAAGTTAACTGTGGTTCTACTGGGCTTGGCTTGGCAGTAGTTCTGATCTGTTTCATGTGTCTTCATCCTAGGACTAGGCATGCTCTTCTCACAGGGGATCTCAGAACCTCAAGCAGCAAGCAGAAATATTCTGTGGCCTCGGACTGGCACTTGTTACTTCTGCTCTCAAACCTTTGTCCAAAAAGTTCATGTTGCCAAACCCAACTTCAATGAAGCCACTAAGTAAACAGTGGCTCACAGTGGCTAAGGGCAAGAGTGTATAATTGTATTAAGTAAAGAAGAGTTGGAAACAGTAATCTGGTCTGCTTTACCACTCAATTCTCTGTCCCCAGTTCCATCCTCTTTCTCAGTTTCTAGCACTGCTTAGCCATTATGTTGTTGTTATAAATTGCTGTCTTTCAAAATTCCATGTCTCTCAAATCTCAGAAACTCTCTTAATTCCCCAAAGAACTCATTTCCCGACTTCTCCATTTGAGGCAACAACACCCAAATTTAGAATTATTAAAAGCCCAAATGATTAAGAATTAGAGTGTCTTTCTCCCATCAAACCTACTCCTCTTTTGTATCAAATGCTGCTAGCTGCTATGCAATAATACTTTTTTTCTTTCAAAACAAAACCAAAACCAAAATAACAACAACAACAACAACAAAAACGTGATTTTTTTCTGGCAATGTTCTTTCTCCCAGCCTCCCTTACTTGCAGCTGGGGTTGACCCTGTGGTGAAACTCTGTTTTAGACTTCTGGAAAAGTTTGGTTTCCTTTTCATTGTCCTTGACATTGAAGAAAATTCAATGTCATTGTCATTTTCTTCGTATTGTTTTCTGTAGGTCATGGATATGAAACTAGAGGTGGAGTGACCATACTTTAACCATAAGGTGATCATAGCAAGGAAAACCAGATGCAAAGAATTGGGACGTAGAATGGAAGAAGGCATGTGAACACTGATAACACATGGAACTCTGACTCAGCTGGCCTATTCACTTCTGAAGTTTTTGTTGTGTCACTATCTTGTTGATAAAGCATCCGTGCCTTTGCATCAACTATCAAGTAATTTACAAACTCCTTAGTGTGGTAATTAAGATGTTCCAAAGTCGTCTCTAAACTTCCAACCTTTCATCTCATGATTATTCTTTGATTTGCCACTAACTGCCCACCCAAGATCTATTCTTCATCCTTCTCTGTCCTGCTCTGTACACTACCTAGAGGGTGATGCTGGTAGCCCAAGTCACCCAGGACCCCTTGCTTGTTAGTACTTGTTGAGTTTGGCCAATGGGACGCACTGGCATAAGGAAGCAAAAATGGGAAGAGAAAAATTTCAGAATACTTCTTCCCACTGCCCTGCTTTGGTGCTTCCCTTCTGGCAATGGTCACTTGCTTCCTGACCTCAGCTACTACCAGGTAGCTTCTCCTCCAGGGCTCCAAATCTCACTGGGTCTTCAACATGATTTCCTCCCCTTATCCATTAAGCCCTAGAATGATAATGGCTCTCGATTGCTGCCAATATCTAGGTGCCTTAACATCTCTGTTTTGCTCTTATAACCCTGTCCAATTTCTATACAAGGTCCTTGCATTCCAGTGCCTTCACAAGAACCATCTGCAGTGAATTGTTTCCAGCTGGCATCTGACTAATACAGTAAAACCTCTCCTGGTACATGCATCTGGGCTTGTATTTCAGCAACTTTTCTCATAATCCTCCCTTTGCTTGAAATCCCTGTCCTCTCTTCTCTGTGTCTAGCTGTCCTTCAAGGCCTTCTCAGGCACACTCCTCCCAAGTAGCCTTCCTTAATCCCCACAACATGGGAAATCTCTTCTTTCCTTGAACTCACTCAGCACATACTTGACAGTAATTATCTTTTTCTGGTTTAAATTATAGCGACTTATGTATATGCAACTCTGGCCAGTTGGTAAACACTTTGAAGTCTGAACCCACATCCAGGTCTGATTTGTTTTTGTTTTTCTTTTTCTTCTCTTTGCTTCTTCCCAACCTTTGCTTCTCTCTCCCAAAAGCTTGGCACCAAATGGATACTGTCTCATTCATTTGTATTACTACTTATTACTACTTACTACTTATTACTGTTTATTATTAGTACTACAAGAGATAGCAGTTACAATCAACATTTTATCAAAAAATAGAAAATTATGGAACAGACTAAAATTTTCCTTTTGGTGATAATGCATTTGTTGCACTTAAAGTATACAATAATCATTCATCTATGATACCTATATGATAAGTGATTTTTTTTTATTTTAATATTTTAAGGTGATAAATCTGGTTTTCTCCCAGCACTTTTATTGGGTATCATAGAAAAAAATAACATATAAGCCAATATTCATCTGTAACTGAGGGTTATCTACCATTATGAGTTAGAATCAGAGGTATAGAGTTATTTCCTAACCCAGTGTTTTTCACCTCTGCTCTAGGAAGTTCTAGGGATTATTTCCAAGAGTGGGAACAGGGGGATAATGGGAACCAGTGCCAGGGTAGGAAAACATGAACTGTAATTGATGAACTGCTAGAGGTTCAGAGTAGGCAAGCCTGAGAGTTAACAAACTCCATGGGGTTCCAGCCATGGGGTTGTCCACACTTCTGTGAGTTTTATCTACAGGATCTCTACCAGGTCTTCACAGTGAATATTGGAGAAAAATCTTCTCATGCTTCTGGCAAGGGAAAGGGTAAATAACCCATTTTGAAATTTTCAGCAGCATTCTGTCCTTAACAAGACCTGCTCTCAGGAAAAACTATTAACTGGAATCCAATCTACTGGGGTTTTATTAGAGCCTAACCTACTTGAAGGAAGGACAATATCCAATCCCAGCCTCCTATAGCCATCCTGTTCCACATAACAGGCAGGGAAAAGAAGTGAGAAAGCACTCAGTTCAGGGACACAGGCTCACCAAAAAGTGCAACCTGATCATAGGACTATAGAAGACTCTCTCCCCTTCACTTCTTAGGATTACATTAGTGAAGGTCTAGACTCCTCATTTCCTTATACCCGGTACAGCATGTCCACCTTTCAACAAAAATGGCAATGCACACTAAAAGACAAACACACACACACACACACACACACACACACACACACACACACACAGTTTGAGTGACTGAACAAGCACCAGAGCCAGAGTCAGAAATGGGAGGAATGTTGGAATTATCAAACGAAAAATTCTTGAAAACTATGATAAGTGTGTAGAGGTCTTTAATGAAAAACGTAGAGAGTATACAAGAACAGATTATAATGTAAGCAGAAAGATGGAAATTCTAAAAAAGAATAAAAAGGAAATGCTAGAGATCAAAACACTGTAACAGAAATTAAAAAAGCTTTTGGTGAGCTCATTAGTAGACTAGACATGATTGAGGAAACAATCTCAGAACTTAAGGATATGACATTAGAAACTTCCAAAACAGAAAAGCAAAGAGAAAAAAGATGCAAAAAACCCAGAACAGAATATCCAAGAATTGTGGGACAACCATAAAAGGTGTAACATACAAAAAAAGAAAGAAACAGAAGTAATATTTGAAGCAATAGTGACTGGAAATTTCCCCCAAGTATTGTCAGACACCAAACCACAAATCCAGGAAGAGCTCAGTGAACACCAAGAAGGACAAACACAAAAAACCACACCCGAACTCAAAACAAACAAACAAGAAAAACTACACCTGGCTATAATACATTCAAACATCAGAAAATTAGAGATAAAGAAAAAGTCTTGAAAGAAGACAGAGGAAACATTTTACCCATAGAAGAGGGAAGATAATAATTACATCAGACTTCTCAGAAACCATGCAAGCAAGAAGAAAGTGTAATGAAATATTTAGAGCACTGAAAGAAAAAAAAAAAACATCAACCTAGAATTCTATACCTTGTAAAATTATTCTTCAAAAGTGAAAGAGAAATAAAAACTCATAGACAGACTAAAATTGAGGGAATTTGTTGCCAGTAGAACTGCCTTGCAAGAAATGTTAAAGATCTCTTCAGGGAGAAAGAAAATGATATAGCTCAGTATCTCAGATCTACATAAAGAAGGAAGCACATCAGAGAAGGAATAAGTGAAGGTAAAATAAAAACGTTTATTTTTCTTATTTTTAGTTGATCTAACACATAACAGTTTCTTCAAAATAACAAGCAACAGTGTATTTGCATATATATATATTTACACGCATACTTATGTATTCTTATGTGTAAACAAAGCAAATGACAGTAGGAGACAATAAAAGGGAGAGAGGAAGGAATTAGGGATGTTTTGTTATTGTAAGGTACTTGCACTACCCATAAAGTGGTATAGTGTTATTTGAAAGTGGACTTGGATTTATTGTAAACGTATATTGCAAGTAAAAAAAAGTTTAAAAAGTACAATTTATGTGCTGTGAAAAGAGACAAAATCGAATCATATAAAATACTCAATTAAAACCATGAAAGGCAGAAAAAGAGTGGAAGACTAAATAGGAACAAAGAAAGGCAACAAATAAAATGCAGTAACAAATATCATAGATATTATTCCAACTATATCATCAGTAATCACTTTGAACATCAATAGTCTAAATGCACTAATTAAAAGTTCAAAGTGGATCAAAAAATAAGACAGACCCAAGTATATGTTATCTACAAGAAACCCACTTTACATATAAAAACATATATTAAAAGTAAAGGGATGGAGAAAGATGCACCATACTAACACTAATCACAAGAAAGAAGGAGTAACTATATTAATTTCAGACACAGAAGACTTCAGAGCAAGGAAAGTTATCTTTTAAAAGAGAGTGTTATATAACAACAAATAGGTCAGTTCTCCAAGAAGGCACAACAATTCTTAATGTATATGTGCCTAACAACAGAGCATCAAAATACATGAGGCAAAAACAGATAGAATTGCTTTGTTTGTTTTCTGAAGAACTTCTATACTGTTTTCCATAATGGCTGTACTAATTTACTTTCCCACCAACCATGTGCAAGAGTTACCCTTTCTCTTCATCCTCACAAGCATCTGTTATTTTTTGTCTTTTTGATAACAGGCATTTTAAGTGGGGTGAGATGATATCTCATTGTGGTTTTGATTTGCATTTCCCTGATGATTAGTGGAGTATTTTTTCATACATCTGTTGGCCATTTGTATATCTTCTTCTGAGAAATGTATATTCAGATCATTTGCCCATTTTAAAATTGGATAATTTGTTTTATTGTGATACATTGTTTGAATTCCTTATATATTCTGGTCATTAATCCCTTCAGACAGAGAGTTTGCAAATATTTTCCCCCATTCTGTAGGTTGTCTTTTCACTCTTGTTTCCTTTGCTCTGCAGAAGCATTTTAGTTTGATATAATCCTATTTTATATAAATCTACAGTAATCAAAGCAGTGTAATATTGGTTAAAGAATAGACAGGCGGGGCGTGGTGGCTCACGCCTGTAATCCCAGCACTTTGGGAGGCCGAGGCAGGCAGATCATGACGTCAGGAGATCAAAACCATCCTGGCTAACACGGTGAAACCCCATCTCTACTAAAAAATACAAACAAATTAGTGAGGCGTGGTGGTGGGCGCCTGTAGTCCCAGCCACTAGGGAGGCTGAGGCAGGAGAATGGCATGAACCCAGGAGATGGAGCTTGCAGTGAGCCAAGATCGTGTCACTGCACTGCAGCCTGGGCGACAGAGCAAGACTCTGTCTCAAAAAAAAAAAAAAAAAGAATAGGCAGAAAATGGAACAGAAGAGAGTCAAGAAATAAACCTACATAAATATAGTCAACTGGTCTTTGACAAAGAAGCAAAGGCAGTACAATGAAGCAAAGATAATCTTTCCAACAAATGGTGCAGGAAAAACTGGATGTACAAATGCAAAAAAGAAAAAAAGAAAGGAAAAAAAAAATAGATCCAGTGGGACTGCTCTGAAAAGGGAATACTTTTACTGCTGGTGGGAATGTAAATTAGTACAACCACTATGGAAAACAGTATGGTGGTTTCTTAAAGAACTAAAAGTAGAACTACCATTTGATCCAACAATCCCACTACCATGTATTTATCCAGAGGAAAAAAATCATTATATGTAAAAAACATGTGCACACACGTTTATAGCAGCACAATTTGCAATTGCAAAAATACGGAAGCAGTCTAAATGCCCATCAACCAACGAGTGGATAAAGAAAATGTGATATATATATATAGACATACACACACCATAGAATACTATTCAGTCACGATAAAGAATGAAATAATGGCATAGGCTGCAACCTGGATGCAGTTGGAGACCATTATTCTAAGTGAAGTAAATCAGGAATGGAAAACCATTATAGGTTCTCACTTATAAGTGGGAGCTGCCGTCGAGGTGGCTCACGCCTGTAATCCTAGCACTTTGCTAGGCCGAGGTGGGCGGATCACGAGGTCAGGAGATAGAGACCATCCTGGCTGACACTGCGAAACCCTGTCTCTACTAAAAATACAAAAAATTAGCCAGGCGTGGTGGCGGGCGCTTGTATTCCCAGCTATTCGGGAGGCTGAGGCAGGTGAATGGCGTGAACCCTGGAGGCGGAGCTTACAGTGAGCCGAGATGGTGCCACTGCACTCCAGCCTGGGCGGCAGAGCGAGACTCCGTCTCAAAAAAACAAAACAAATGGGAGCTAAGCTATGAGGATGCAAAGGCATAAGAATAATATAGTGCACTTTGGGGAACAGGCAGGAAGGAAGGAAGGGTTAAAGGATAAAAGAAAATACATTGGGTGCAGTGTACACTGCTCAGGTGAGGGGTGCAACGAAATCTCAGAAATCACCACTAGAGAACTTTTCCATGCAACCAAACACCACCTGTTCCCCAAAAACTATTGAAATTACACACACACACACACACACACACACAAAATAAATCTAGATACAGACATTATATTCTTCACAAAAATTAACTAAAATAAATCTATGATTTCCTAATAAATGTAAAATGCAAAATTATAAAACTCCTAGAAGACAGCATAAGAGAAAACCTAGATGACTTTGAGTATGGCAATGTTTTTTTTAGATACAATGCCACACGCATGATCCATGAAAGAAATAATGAATACTCTGGGCTTTACAAAAATTAAAAACTTTTGCGCTGCAAAAGACAATGTCAAGAAAATGAGAAAACAAGTCACACACTGGGAGAAAATACTTGCAAAAGTCACTTCTGATAAAGAACTCCTATTGAAAATATACAAAGAACTCTTCAAACTCAAAAATAAAAGAATTTAAAAAATCCTATTTTAAAAATAGGCAAAAGACCTGACCACAAAAGAAGATATACAGATGGCAAGTAAGCATATGCAAAGATGTTCAACATCATGTGTCATTAGGGAATTGTAAATTGAAACCACAGTCAGATACCACTACACACCTATTAGAATGACCAAAATCCAAAACTCGTAACACCAAAAGCTGGCAAAGATGTGGAGCAACAGGGACTCTCATTTCTTGCTTGCGGGAATGCAAAATGGTAATGGTATAGCTACTTTGGAAGACAGTTTGGCAGTTTTTTACAGAGCTAAACATACTCTTATCAATCCAGCAATTGTGCTCCATGTTCTTTACCCAAAGAATTGAAAACTTATGTTCACACACACACAAAGACCTGGCACAGGGATGTTTATAGCAGATTTATTCATAATTGTCAAAATTTGCAAACCACCAAGATATTCTTCACCTTGTGAGTGGATAAACTGTAGTACATCCAAACAATAAAATGTTATTCGGTGCTAAAAAGAAATTAGCTATCAAGCCATGACAAGACATGGAGAAAACTTAAATGCATATTACTAAGTAAAAGAAGCATATCTGAAAAGGATACATATGGTGTAAATCCAACTTTATGAAATTCTAGAAAAGGCAAAACTATTAAAACAGTAAAAATATCAGTGGCTGCCAGGGATTAGGTGGGAGGGGAGATGACAGGCAATGCATAGGGATTTTTAGGGCAGTAAAACTATTATTCTGTATGTGACTACGATGGTGGATACGTGTCATTCTACATTTGTCAAAACTTGTAGGATGTACATCAACAAGAGTGAACCTTACTGTAAACTATGGACCTTGGGCAATAATGATATGTCAATGTAGGTTCATTGATTGTAATAAATGGTGTCAATGTATATATAGCTCGGGAGGTTGTATATATGTGGAGACACAATATATGGAAACTCTCTGCACTTGCCACTTTATTTTGCTGTGAACCTAAAAGTGCTGTAAAAATAAAGTTCATTGATTTTTCTAAAAAGCCAGTCACATTATAACTTTTGTCAATCATGCATGGATTGAATATTTTATCATTTAAGAATTACATTTTACTGTTCATGACAGAGAATGGCTTGAACCTGGGAGGTGGAGGTTGCAGTGAGCCAAGATCGCACCATTGCACTCCAGCCTGGGCAACAACAGTGAAACCCCGTCTCAAAACAAAACAAAACAACAACAACAAAAATAGGTTATAAATTGTAATGTACAGTATGAACCTATATTTGTTCACTTAAAGTCCAGAAGGATTAAAATAGTTTTAGAGTTTTCTCTCAGTGGTGTGATAATTGGGGCATTTTTTTCTTTACTTTTCTGTCGCTGACATTTTCAACAATGCATTTTCTATGACAGTTGTGATAAGAGAAAAAGAACAGTAACAATAACTGATCAGAAAAAGAAAGAGATCCTTCTAAAAGCAGTGAAGAATGGATTCTTACAATGTAAGACTGAAAGCTAGGAGACCATGGAGAAAGATAGTGAAGAAATCCAAGTGAGAAGGGGAGGGAGCCCTAACTAAGGCAGTGGGGGTGGGAAGTAGAGTCAAGAAATATTTAGAAGGTAGAATTAGAGGGACTTGGTGATCATTTGATGTGGAAAGAGAAGGATCTAGACTGATTCCTAGCTAAGTGCAATTCCTAGTTAAGAGTGATTAAGAGTGATTGGTAAGAAAAGAAAATCGTTTTGGGGAAAAAATTATGGGCAGTTTCTATGGCTATGTAACAATTCACCCAAAAACTTAGTGAATGAAGAACAAACACAACATGTGTTTTACCCCTAAATCTGCACTTGGGTCAGAGCTCAGCAGGGGTCTCTGCTCTCTGTTCTGCTTCACATCTGCTTGGGGTGGCTTAAAGGCAGTTGGGAGTGGGGGCCTGGAATTATCTGAATGTTCATGCACTCACTTATCAGGCAGCTGATGGGAAGATAAATGTTTGAGATCTGGCACAGCAAGGGCTCCTTGGCATTTTTATCTCTGTGTGGCCTCTACCCAAGGTCTCTACAGCATGGTGGCTTCAAGGCAGCTAAGCTTCTCATATGTCGATTCAGGAATTCTAAGGTGGCAGGAGGAGGCACAGGGAGAGAGAGATTGGGATCAAGGCAGTAATTGTATTATTCGTGTTTGCAGCCTTGTGTTATGTAGTCTCCAAAATGATGCAGCATGATTTCTACTGCCTTTTATTTATTACAAGCATGTTACTAAAATTGACCCATGTTTAAGAAGACTGGAAATTAGATTTCACCCTTTGTGGGAAGAATGTTGAAGAATTTACAAACATGTTCTCAAACCACCACACATGACCAATTCAGTTTCAGAGACACTGAGTTTGAATTTCTGGGTGCCTTAGTCTGCTTCCTGAGCAAACAAGAGTCTTGGGTAAGGATCAATCCTTATACTTTATTTAGAAATACACACTCAAGGCAGTGAAAGTAAGGAAAAATGAAGATAAGGCAGGGAAGGATGGAAAGCAATTGAAGACGATGCATTTTTATGCTGGTCACTACTACCCAATTACCACAAAGAGACAAGGCAGGTGGCTTGGTAGGAGTGGTGCAACCACGTGGGGCTTTTCCAGATAAATTCCAGATAAAGTCATTGTGCTTTGGAGCTTGGTGGCATTTCACGGATGGTGAAAGGGGAGGAAGTTTATTTAACTAGATCCCTCCTGTATTAGTTTTCAATGGCTGCATAACAAATTACCACAAACTTAATGACTTAAAATATGATTAAAATACCCATTTACTAGCTCACAGTTTTGTGAGTCAGAGCCAGGTATGGTGTGACTGGGATTCTTACTCAGGGTATCATAAGGCTGAAATCAAGGTGTTGGCCTGGCTGTGCTATTGTCTGAAGGCTCTGGGGAAGGCTCCACTTTCAAGCTTGTTCTTGTTGTTGGCAGAATTCTGTTCCTTGTCATTGGAGAACGGGGGTCCTTATTTCCTTGTTAGATGTTGGTCTGGGCTGACCTCAGCTCCTAGAAACCACTCATATTCCTTGCCACCCATGTCCTCCATCTTCAACAACCTTCTTCAAATCCTTCTTGAGCCAGAGGAAACTCTCTGCTTTAAACATACATTTAGTATGGCTCCTCTGGATAATTTCCCTATCTTAAGGTCAGTATGTCAGGTAATACAACCTAGTCACAGGAGTGAAGTCCAGCCAGTGATTATGCACTCATGTACACCTCGAGGCAGAAAATCTTGGGTGCCATTCTGCCTACTACGCCTCCTATCCCTAAATCTGATTTCAAAGCCCATGTTCTTCCTGCTACCCAAAGCTGCTTGATAATATATGGAGACCGAGATCGCTTGGGGCTGACAATACGATGTCAATAGATGAAAGACAGACATGAAACTCTATCACTTCTGTTCTGTTTCCATGACTTTTGTTGAAAAGAACGTTCTGTGAATCCCAGCATGTATTAGGTGCTCAATAAAGAGGGTTGAATGAATGATGGATTGGACAGAGGAGACTGCTGGAAGACTTAATGTGATAAGTAAATAGATTTTAAATGAAGACCTAATTGTGTTAATTGAGTTTCTCTGTAGTTCTAGATGAATTATATTTCTGAGTCCTGAGAGAATAACAGTGAGATTTCTGCAAAATCAACTCAATATATGTTCCTTGAATGAATGAGTGAACCAATTTATTTTGTTTGGTGATTCTCTGACTACAGGACTAGGAAGCCTATCAGAAAAAATTTAAAACCCCAAAACTAATTTGGCAGCATATATTTGTTCTTGATGATACTATAGGGAAACTCTTAGAGATAATCTCTCCGACATTTCATTAACTATTAACCATTAAAGACTTATTATTATTATTATTATTTTCTTTTTGAGACGGAGTCTCACTCTGTCGCCCAGGCTAGAGTGCAGTGATGTGATCTCAGCTCAATGCAACCTCCGCCTCCCTGGTTCATGCCATTCTTCTGCCTCAGCCTCCCGAGTAGCTGGGACTACGGGTGCCCACCACCACGCCTGGCTAATTTTTTGTATTTTTAGTAGAGACGGGGTTTCACCGTGTTAGCCAGATGGTCTCAATCTCCTGACCTCGTGATCCGCCCGCCTTGGCCTCCCAAAGTGCTGGGATTACAGGCATGAGCCACCATGTCCAGCCCACAAGTATTATTAAATAATACATTATTAAAGATATAATTTCTAAATTGTGGGTTTGAGCAGTGCAAATGACCTTATATTAAAACACATGAAACATTTTTTAGCCAAAGTAGAATGCAAAGCTCTTAAGGCAAGATTATGTGTTTATTTTGCTTTGTGTGTGTATGTGTGTGTGTTTTGACACAGGGTCTCACTCTGTCACCCAGGCTGAAGTACAGTGGTGCCATCATTGCTCACTGTAGTCATGACCTCCTGGGCTCAAGTGATCCTCTCACCTTAGCCTCTTGAGTAGCTGAGGGAGACTATAGTTGCACATCACCATGCTTGGCTAATTTTTTTATTTTTTGAAGAGACAGGGTCCCACTATGCTGCCCAGGCTGGTCTCGAACTCCTGGCCTCAAGTGATCGTCCCACCTCAGCCTTCCAGAGTGCTAGGATTACAGGCATGAGCCGCTTCGCCCAGCCTATGTGTTTACACTGTACTTTACTAAACTTCTATTTACATACACACACAGAAGTGCTATGCATTCTGTTCAATCAAAATTAGTTATAATTTTTTTCTGTGACCTTACATAGATTCAATTCCAAAATACCTGATTATAATAAATCTCCATTTAATTACACAGGAAATATATTCATCATTAATCAGTTATAATCTGAGTAAATCCTTAAATAATTCTTTTTAATTTGTGAATGTATTAAGGTGTCAATATATCACGAAAAAGTGCAATATGAGTACTTAAATCTCCTTGTCATAGATGCATCTTTCTTTAGTTAAAAGAATATGAAAGGTATTTTAGTATATCTAAAGCTTTTCTCATCCTGTATGGTATGTTCTTTAAAATAGTAAATTTATTATAGGTGCTTTCGTCGTTGCAATAAATTAATAACTATCAGAAGTCTATCATGAACAGAACACTACTTAGACTAGTGCAACAAAAACAAACAAAAAACCGAGGTACTTGAAATGCTACCTGTCTTCTGGGAATATACATAAAATTTACATATAAGCATGTGTATTAGTCCATTCTCACACTGCTATGAAGAAATATCCAAGACTGGGTAACTTAGAAAAGAAAGAGGTTTAATAGTTCTGCATGGCTGTGAAGGCCTCAGGAAACTTACAATCATGGCAGAAGTCAAAGATGAAGCAAGACACCTTCTTCACAAAGAAGTAGGAAGGAGAAGTATGAGAGCTGGGCAAAGCAGGGAGCCCATTAAAAAAACCATCAGATCTTGTGAACACCTACTATCACGATAACAGCATGGGAGAATCACCCCCATGACTCAATGACCTCCCACCGGGTCCCTCCCACCATAGGTAGGGACTATGGGAACTACAATTCAAGATGAGTTTTGGGTGGAGACACAGCCAAACCATAGCAGCATGTATACTACCAAAATAGAAAAGACACTACCTAGTATGTGATAACAGTACTAAGACACCTTGAATTCTAAGATACATCCCAAATTCTGAGACGTTAAGGATGAAAATACAACCCATCTTTTTTTTTTTTTTTTTTTTTTGGAGACGGAGTCTCGCTCTATCACCCAGGCTGGAGTGCAGTGGCCGGACCTCAGCTCACTGCAAGCTCCGCCTCCCGGGTTTACGCCATTCTCCTGCCTCAGCCTCCGGAGTAGCTGGGACTACAGGCGCCCGCCACCTCGCCCGGCTAGTTTTTTGTATTTTTTAGTAGAGACGGGGTTTCACCGTGTTAGCCAGGATGGTCTCCATCTCCTGACCTCGTGATCCGCCCGTCTCGGCCTCCCAAAGTGCTGGGATTACAGGCTTGAGCCACCGCGCCCGGCTACAACCCATCTTAACAGTTTTCATACATATGTACTATATATCTAAGGCAGAAATTGTACATGTGATATTCTCGATCTTAGTCTACCTATTTTTTAAATGATGTTATGGGTTTGCTAAATTAATTTTACCACCCACTAATGGGCTGACCTGATCTAAACACTAATCTACATCATGTATCACAGATAATTAAAAACCTTGTTAACATATACAACCAAGGTGCTAATTGCTCAATTCTATAGTGGGTACAGAAGAAGAAAAGACAGTTGAATATGGACAGAAACTACCTGGAAAGTTTTCAAATTAGAAAGAAGAATTGAGCCTTGAATATATGGGTAAAATATGGTGTGATAAAAAAGTAAATGGTTGAGAAGTTTAAACTGGGGGAAAAACCCTCAGATGTAAATGTAAAAATATTCCTTTTTCTTTAAAAATAAAATCTAACCTTTTAGCATTATTTTTAAAATATATAAGAACACCATTTTGTATAATAAAAGTCTCAATAATTTCAAAGATTAGAACAAATTTTAATGTTTTGCCTACAGAAAATATACAGAATTCTGAAAAATCAAATACAGCTTCCAAAGAATGAAAATATACAAAATTGATTTGAACAGAACTTGATACAATATTTGTTTTATACCCTTGTTATAAATTCAAAAGGGGTCAAATAGTCCAAGAGCAAAATGATAGCAGCCTGAAAACAAGTGGCTGTATATTCCCCCACCCCCAGTTTTTCTGTGCTTCTCTTATATTCAAAGATTAATGCAAAAACAAAATTTTGGAATCCCCTCCTTGCTGACCTCTGTACACATTACAAAAAAAAAAAAAAAAAACCTAGGATATAATGAGGTATACAGCACAAAACTGGCTGGCTGAACTCCTCAGTGGCTCCCCTGCATTCACCCTCAGAATTTCTCTCTCCTTCTGGCAAAAAGTAAGCAAACACACACAAATCCAGAAATCTATTTTGTACGTGTATGTAAAATGTGCACACCACAGTGCAAATATGTGATCATAGTTTTTAAATGTGAACGCTTGTCAGTTAGGACATGTCACTGTAATCGTTAGGTGAAACTTTAATCCCTTTGATGAAGATACCATCTTTGAGCCAGGCCCTGACAGAAAACCTTTGGTTCCTGTTAGACCCCTCCCTTCCCAGTCAGCTGCTGGGCTCCATCCGGAGGGATGGAGGCTCTCTCTCTCCATCACAGCTAAGCGTTCCCAGACCCAGGAGAAACCCTGGATTCCTGCAGAGCACTCGACGTGCAGCAAAGTGTCCCAGCTCTGCAAAGGGCAGCTGGAAATGGATTTAAAATGGCAACGCGGACCAATCAGCGCTGCCGCGCCAAAGCAGACATTTACACGCGCCTCCTCCACATGCACAGGGGAACCTGGCGGTGCCTAACTCCTGCTTAGGGCTGCAGAGTAGGCGTTTTTATTCCACGGTGGTCTGTATCTTTGAAAAAAATAAATTCTTCCCCAGGTGAAAGTTTTTATTTTGGAATTAGTCCAAAATAATTTTTGGTGTGATGTGTGAAAATCTGAACCTAATTTTTTCAGAGTTTTGTGTTATTCAAGGATGAAAAGAGGTACATTTAAAAATGTACTCCACCTTTTAAAAACGGACTGTGGCCATTATGGTGTTCACATAACTCAGAAACAGCCCAGGCTATAAAATTAGGACTTGGCAGAAAGAGTTCTCAGGCAGAAGGTTAAATCGAGGTAAACTGAAGGGAGAGTTGGGCAGTGAGTGCAATTGTGGCGTTAGGAATCTACAAGGTGCCCTTTACTCTGCGAATGTCGGATCCCCGGGGAGGGAGATGGGGAGGGAACTTTGATTGCCTCTAGGCTTTCCTGGAGAAAAAAGTTCAATGAAGAAGCTGGCGCGCTGTGTGTGTGCACATTGCTTGCACGTGTCTGCGAATGTGCATGTCTATCTGCGTGCCTGTGTGTATGTGTGTGTGCGTAAATGCGTGTGTTTACGAGCGCATGAGTGCCCCGTTTCCACGTGTATCTGCGTGCAAGTGTGCATGTGCTTACACGCGTGTTCGTGTGTATCTGCATGCATGTCTCCGTGTATGTGCGCGCTCGCCCGCCCGCAGTCTCTGTGGTGAGGGCATTCTGCGGCGGAGTAGGGCTGTCAGGGCCCCTCTCCCACTCCTCTGCAGTCCCTTCCCGCTCACAGTGAACCGGAGCGCTGCCTGGGGTGCAGCCTAGACGCTTCCTGCAAAGTGTTGGCTCGGGACCGTAGAGGCGCAGGTAAAGGCCGAGCCCCGAAACGTGGCTCGGGGACAGTCACGTTCCCGCGCCTTCCCAGGACAACCGCCCAGGGGTGACCTCGAGAGGCGGGTGGGGCTAGGCCCACGGCGAGCCAGTCCGGGATCCCCGGCCTGTCCCTTTAACCCCGCCGCCGGGCGGGAGCACGTGAGCGGGGCTCCGGGTGGCACCCGGGCGCCGCCGCCGCCGAGGCAGTTGTATTTCGAACGCTGCCTCTGGCTAGCAGCCAGGCGCCTTGGCTCGGCGGTCCGCCTGGCCTCCCTCCTCCTCATACTTTTCTTCCTGCGCAACCCCCTCCCCTTTATCCGCCCACGATTAGAGGTGGGCACTCCCCCCCTTCCACCACCCCCTCCCCAAGCGCAAGCGCGCGCAGCACACACACCACACACACTCACACTCACACACACTCACACACACTCACACACACTCATCCCACTTGAATCTTGGGGCAGGAATTCAGAAAACTTCCAGCCCGGGCAGCGCGCGCTTGGTGCAAGACTCAGGAGCTAGCAGCCCGTCCCCCTCTGACTCTCCGGTGCCGCCGCCGCCTGTTCCCGCCACCCGAGGAGGCGCGGTGCCACCCACTGCTCTGTCCTCTGCTTGTGCTCCGTGCCCGACCCTATCCCGGCGGAATCTCCCCATCCTCCTTTGCTTTCCGACTGCCCAAGGCACTTTCAATCTCAATCTCTTTCTCTCTCTCTCTCTCACTTTCTCTCTCTCTCTCTCTCTCTCTCTCTCTCTCTCTCTCTCTCTCTCGAGCGGGGTGGGGGGGAAGAGGAGGAGGAATTCTTTCCCCGCCTAACATTTCAAGGGACACAATTCACTCCAAGTCTCTTCCCTTTCCAAGCCGCTTCCGAAGTGCTCCCGGTGCCCGCAACTCCTGATCCCAACCCGCGAGAGGAGCCTCTGCGACCTCAAAACCTCTCTTCCTTCTCCCTCGCTTCCCTCCTCCTCTCGCTACCTCCACCTCCACCGCCACCTCCACCTCCGGCACCCACCCACCGCCGCCGCCGCCGCCGCCGCCACCGGCAGCGCCTCCTCCTCTCCTCCTCCTCCTCCCCTCTTCTCTTTTTGGCAGCCGCTGGACGTCCGGTGTTGATGGTGGCAGCGGCGGCAGCCTAAGCAACAGCAGCCCTTGCAGCCCGCCAGCTAGCGCTCGCCCCGCCGGCGTCCCCAGCTCTATCACCTCATCTCCCGAAAGGTGCTGGGCAGCTCCGGGGCAGTCGAGGCGAAGCGGCTGCAGCGGCGGTAGCGGCGGCGGGAGGCAGGATGAGCGCACGCGGTGAGGGCGCGGGGCAGCCGTCCACTTCAGCCCAGGGACAACCTGCCGCCCCGGCGCCTCAGAAGAGAGGACGCGGCCGCCCCAGGAAGCAGCAGCAAGTCAGTACGCTGGCGCGGTGGGGGCACCAGCCCACCCCGTCCCCACTGCAGGGGCCCAGACACGCGCGGGGCGGCCGGAGCGCGGGAGCCCAGTCGCCGCGGCCGTCGCACGCTGCCCGCCCGCCGGCTGGGGGGAGCGGCGCAGACCCCACGAGTGTGCCGAGCGGCCCCGGGGCGCCAGCAACCCTCTGGGCGGGGAGGTGGGGAGCTGCGGCGGGCGGCCCGGGGAAGGCTGGAGGTGGGGTCGGGCGAAGCGCGTCCTCGGACTTTCGCTATTGTGCACCGCCCCGAGTGGCGCGGTGTCGCCGGGTGACTGGAAGCGACCGGGATCCGACAAACCCGGGCTCGCAGGCGCTCTCCGAGCTGCTTTTGCAACTGCCCGGGAGGAAGGAGGTGCCGGGGACCCGGGCGCTCCGGCCGATCTGGGCTGAAGGGGTTAGAGTCCTGGGGGCCGGAGGCTCTTTCTCCCGCCTCCCGGGGCTGCTCGCGGGTCGGGGGCTGGCGCGCCGCAGCCGCCCCCTTGGCGCCCTCCTCCAAGCTCTCGGTGGCCCAAGACTCGCGCCCTCCCGACAAAGAACGCATGGAGAGCCGGCTGCCTGGTCCTCTTCGGGCTCTTTAAATGTGCGGCGGCCGCCGGAGGGAGCCCGGGGCAGGGGCTACGGGAAACCTGGCTCCCCGCGGGACGGGGTTAACTCGCCCAGCCAAGGGCGCGTTGAAAGGAGTGTCCGAGAGAGTGCAGGGTAGCCAGGGTCGCTTCCTCGTCAGGCGCCCGGTCCCCCTTTTGCCCCTGGATCCCGCGCCTCAGAGCTGCAGCCATTAAATGCTCTTCTCCAAGGCCAGTGGCCGGAGGTTGAGTAGGGGACGATCGAGGGGCGCCCGGGACCCAGCGGAGTGGAGGGTTTTGTCTGCGGATGCAACCAATTAAGCGTGCAGCCGGCGCTTGCAGAGCTGCGCTCAGCGCGCAGGGCTGGGGGTTTTGTTCGCTGTAATTTCCAAGCCGCGGCGGGCAGGGTCGGAGCGGGCTAAGTCTATTGAGAACATTTAAACTCCACTTTCTCGGGCTTTAAAACTTGCTCGCTCCTTAGTCTTAAATCGCTTCCTTCATGGCAAACACGCCGATTAGAAAATAATCCTAGAGTCCCAAAGTTGCCTGAGAGCAAGGTGGGGAAATTGAACAATGTTTGCTTGCCAGAGAATTTTAGAAAAATTGAGAGTTTACCTTTTCAAAATCATCAAAGGAAACAAGCCTATCTAGAGGCCCCTGAGTTTTCCCGCTCTGCCCAAGCGACACTTTACATCGCATTTGAATCCTGTTTTACACCTCCCAGGAAGTCTCTGCCCTCCCCCACTTGTTTCCCACCCGCCACCCAGCTCCAACTGACTAATTGCACCCCCCTCCAAAAAAAAAATCCAAAAGAAATTACAATGGGGTCTGGAGGTGATTGGATACTTTACCTTTGAGTTAAGGCAGAGTTCACAAAGAAAGAAAAATGTGTCTCCGATGTATTTGCTCTCGATGTGCCCACTGGCGCTAGTGGTCCCACAGAAGCTTGCAGGGAACCTTCCCCGAATTCTCTAAATGGGATGCGAATTTTCATTGAGGACGTTCATGGGTTTTAAGTTAATTAGTCTCACTTAATCACCGAATCTGAATGAAATGTGAATAGATGATTCACTGGATAAATATTTGGGATCTGGAATATTAATCATCGCATTCTCTTAACCACTTGAGTATTTACTACTTGGCATAGGAGCCATTTAAAGTTTTGCTAAACCTAGTGATTGCTTCCATTTCTCATTCCCAGACACTCCATTCCTCCTCGCTTTTACCCCCTTTTAGTTTTCTCCACTCCATCCCCATAAGAGTTTTCTTAAAAGAAAGTTTTGAAGAAAGTATGTTTATTTTTATCAAAAGATATTTAAATGTAGACTGGAGACCATGCCTGCATCTCCAAAAGGAAGTGGAGAATTGAAGCAATTAACTAGATAATTCAAGCAAAACCTCCCACAATAGATTTACTATAATTATTTGGAAATTTTAGGGGGAATGGAGTTATTTTGAACTGAAGAACTTGAATAATTCCTCCAGTATTTCACTCAGAATGTGTCAGTTGAATCATAATCCACCTAGAAGGCAGGTATACAAAGATTATTAAAAGCCACCTTTTCAATATGGAAGATTGTTGAAATATCTATGATGTTAGCTTCATATTTCTATTGTTTGAAATGCTAGTATAATGGAGAGTGGTGCTCGTTTAAAATGCTTATTATTCCTATGAGTCGCCAAATGCATAGCCCTGTAAACTTTACGCCTTAAAAGTATATGACTTTCTTTCTAGAACATGCCTCTTCAGTCTTTGTTACCATTTTAGGTTTGAAGTAGAATCTAGTTTTCATATACAAAATAGGGTTTCCTCTTTGAACCCTTGGATTAAAAGTATAGTTATTTCCCCTTTCTGTAAACTCTGTACCATCATCATCCATTTATGCTTGAACTGAAAGTGTTCCAACAGCTCTTTTGAGCAGCACATGCAGAAAATATAGCTAAAGAGTCAGGGTCAATTTCTTTCAGACATTCTTGCCACAACAGCATTTTTTTTTCCCCCCTCACAATTAGGAACCAACCGGTGAGCCCTCTCCTAAGAGACCCAGGGGAAGACCTAAAGGCAGCAAAAACAAGAGTCCCTCTAAAGCAGCTCAAAAGGTGAGATTTCTCGAGTCAAGCTCTCCTAACTTCATCAATGACTACAGGAGCCTCCCTGTAATTTTCCTATTCTAACTCCGCACCTAGGAATTTGTCCCAACTGGGTAACACAGACTCAATTCTTACATTTAACATTAATTAGATGCGAGTTAACCTTTTTTCTAAGCAGATGCTCAGCGTAAAAAGTTTATGAAGATACTTAACAGTGTTGTTTTTAAACAAACAGCCACCAAATAATTTGAACCTTAAAACGGGTAGAAGTGAGGAAGGAAGGCAGGGGGGAGGGGAAGGTGGAAAATGACACAACTAATATTTGCACTAGTTGTAAGTAGTTAAAAACAAATCAAAACTATAGATTTTGCCTGGTGGTAAAGTTTTTGCAATTTCTTCTGAAAAATGATAGAGATTGATTTACTTTGTGCTTATTTCATGGCTACTGCAAACCAAATCCCCCTATTAAAGTACTTTGCCAAATAGATGATAATTAGAAGTAAATCTAGTTGTGGGATAGTGGAAAAATTTCATGAATTTTACAGCTTTAATTGTGATAATAAAGTATACTGCTTGTTTTACAATAAACCTGCAGTATAGTATATCATAATCTCAAAAAGCCTTTTCATCAAGTGACATAGAAATGTCTGAATTGAACAATGAGACTTTTTAAAACAAATATTTGGCTCATTTAATATCTCTTTTTGGGCAAAATAGAACCCAGTTAAGTGTAACATTCAGTGTTTTTCTTAATAAATTTAAAGTTGCAGTTTAAGATAACTTCAGGCTGGCTATATTTAAGATTGCAAAGAGGAACTATGTCAGGGTTAATGCATGTATAGAGAAGTACCAGTCGCTTTTTTGACTTTATAAATAAATTGGAAAAAAAAGTTTCTGCATTTTATTTGTAGGTTTGTATAGTAATTGAGAACAAAGTTTCAAAAATCAGAACTAAATTTGGATATACCTTTTCAACGGGTTTAAATACATGTACAATATTTGTTAGAAAGGGCTATATGCTCATCGTTTGGGGATTAATGTTTTGTGTGGTTTTCTTTGTGACTGTGGGTACTAACTGTAATATATGTGCTAGTTTTCAGTGTTGTAAACTGCCATAGCAACTAATGGTACATATAAATTATTTAGGAAGTAACTATGAGTTCTTGTCTGTTTTAACAGTTTTGAACAGAGTTGAGGAGCATATTTTTAATATATTTAAATTTAATTGCTTCTTAGAGTTTAGATTTGATTGTGTTTCTTATTTAATCAATAAACTTTAAAATAGCTCTAAGTAACCTTGTTATTTAAAAATGGCAATATGTACTCTGGTATTTTTAATATGAATACTTTATATTTGTTTTATTTTACCTCATTTATAAATTAACTAAAAAGGACTGATTTTACCAAGGAGTTTTTCTATGTTGCGTAAGTGTGGAGTTTACCTAATTTACTTTTATTCTAAGGAGATGCACAAATAAATACTTGTTAGATAGCTAACATGCATTTAAGCTATGGTGTAGTTCCTCTGAAAAATGCAGCATGATAGTATCTCCTAGGAAGAAATCTTTAAATTTCACCATAAATAAGTAATTTGAAATTTAATACTAAAAAGGAAAATGAATTGTCTCCCATATTTTACTATATTCCATGTTTTTTGGATGAATAGATAGAAATGCTCCCATTGCCTCCTCTTCATTTTAAAAAGCTTACCACTGACTAACAAAATTTGTATTGAGAAAAGGGAAGCTGAAACTAGTGCCTAGTTTACCACCTAAAGCAAAATTTTTAAAGTTGATCTATTCCTAAGTAAGGGTTGATTTATTTTTAGTGACTCTAGTGACAGGCGTTTGTAAATGAGCCCCCTAAGCCACTCATCTTTCTGAAAATTCTTCATATGTATGCATACATTATTCCAATTTCCAAAACAGAAGTAGGCTTTCTTTTTTCTAAAGATTCCTTCTCCAGAATCTTTCATTCTTTCAGACACAATTATTTCCAACAATGCTGTTATAAAAATCCCTCTTGTAATAAAAATGAATAAATACATTTGCCCATAACCTGACTTATTTTTCTTCAGTTTTATAAATTACGCTTCATCTGGAGAAGAGAATACCTTGCAAAATAATGAATGACATTGATGAATCGTTCATGGCATGTGTAAACTTAAGGTGTTTTCACTTTCAAATCAGAATTTGTTGAGTATGTTACTATTCTATATAAACATGATTTTCAAACATGTTTGTTTATTAAGCATATATTGTGTTCTAACAAAACATATATGTTCATCAGGATTTTGAAATGCAAATCTTTTTAGAAAAAATTATATTGTTCATAACATGTAAGATAAACATACCCTGTGAGACTGACCAGAGTAGATATGAGAAGTCTTCTATGAGTAACAAAGTGGGTGTTTTCCTGTAAACTGAGACCCATCACAGTGCAACATACATTGCAAAGACTGGTAAGTATATGAGAAGAAAGAAGCCTAAAATTAGAGGAGTTGCAGTGCACACTGAAATCCTGATGGTTATATGCTTAAAATGTCTTGCTGCTTGGAGTTTCTTGACTTACAAAGTTTATATTTGGATTCAGTAACTGGCCTTGGGACATTTGAAAACAAAGCTGTTTATTAGAAAATTAACAGTGTGAAACTGGACAATGCATGCAGAATGTTGCAAGACCAAGTGAATGACTACTAAATTAGCCATCACTTTAATTTCAAACCATATTCAGTAGAAAATTGATTTATATAATATGTAAAACAAAGACATTGATAAAAACACAATTTGCTATGCTTAGAACTTTTGGAAGAGAATTATTCTTCAATCTACTTAATATTCCATTAAAACGAACTACTATGCATGACCATTGTGTGATGATTCTAGTCATTCCTCAGAACTCCAATCTGAGTGCTCAAAATTTGTCCCTGAATCGGTTTCATATAGTTACCTGAATAAAAGAAAAGAAATCAGAAGTTAAAGTTTTCCTGAATAATTAATTTGTCCATGTGTGTCTATGTCTGTGTGAGCATATCTTTACCCTTTTATTTTTAGTCTGAGATATACCTAAGACCAGTTATGTCTTAACCTCCTTTTTTGTTTTGTTTTGCTTTGCTTTCCTTTCCTACGTTGTGCTGGATGGAACTCTTTGCATTTTTACAGTTCCCAAATGGTTAGAGAGAAAAGTTATAATCTCCTTTAGTTTAGGGTTTTGTTGTACTTTTTTAATCATGACAGAATACTGGAGGGGTTGTCACTAATTCTTCAGTGTTGAAGGTCTCAAGTCAAATTCATCCTTAAGTTTTAAGCCAATTCTCATTCACATATTTTAGGAAGTTTTTTTTCTGAGGTTGAATTAAATTTTATTGGAAGGTAAATGAAAATTTAAAAAAAAAAGATCTCAGGTGTGAGATAACCCTACTTCATCATGTCATATATTTGCTTCACCACCCTTGTGACTTTAGGTGTAATGGGCAGATCTAGGGAGCAAAGTGCAGAATGAAAATATCTAGATAGAGCAGCTATAGTTAAAATAACATGTTCAGAGTAAATGTTTAGTCTCTATGTTCAATTTGCTATAAAAAGAAGGCCTGAATTAATTAGATACTGTAAAGACTACTTCATGCTCCTTCTAATCATTTGCATTCCTAGAAATGTGGTTTGCTTTTCATAATCATTACCAACACCAATCACAGGTATTTTAAGAAGAGAGAAGATAGGTTTTAGTCAACATGCAGATAAATCATTCAGCATAAATGCTGAATGAGGACAGAATTTTCTTCAGAATATAGTAGGCCTAGTTGAAAGGAGAAACCAAAGGCATTATTATAGGTGAGTTAAGGAAAGGTAACATTGGCAGTTATCATATAATTCCAGCCTATGGTTTCTAAATTAAACTACTGTGATTTAGTTTAATTCCTCTGTATTTCAATGGCCAGGTAAGTTTTATTGGGAGATTCAGGGCCCTATCTGAGGATACAAATGAATTCAGGCAGATTCAGGGCCCTATCTGAGGATACAAATGAATTCAGCAGGTGAAATTAAGTAAAGCCCAACTGTTATTCCATTATCATGATATTTCAGGCTGACTTACCTAAACAATTGACTCATTTTTTTCTTTCACTTTGCCAGGGAAGATAAAGCCTTACTTAATGCACCAGCACATTCTATCTGGCAATGCTTTGAATCATCACAGATTATGATCCAAATATGGGAGATTGAAATACATTTGAATTATCTTACGAAGTAATTTTATTTCAAGGGACCCATAGTTCTACTTCTCTAGAAGCTCTCATCCTTCTGAACTCTTCTGAACTTGAAGGCTCCTCACTTCTCTGGCTGACCTACATTCCTGGCTCATTTTTATCTCAAGTTCTCAACAGATCATTTTGCTAAGGAGATAGAATATACCAGATTGGTATGCTATTGCATTTCAGTTCTTTCTCGAGAATAGATGGATGAAGAGCATTTTATGTCAGTTAAATCATTCAAAACTGTCTTGTCTTGTTAACTTTCTGCAGTTTCCAGAGCAGAAGGCACAAAGTAGAAACTGAATTTAATTTCACTGTCCTAGATTCTGAAGGTTTTAGTTAGGAATCTTTGTTCTGCCAACCAGGAGAAAAGGGGAAATGAGAACTGACTATCTGTTAGGGCATTGCATTATCTCATATTGTTTTAATACGCCGAGCAATTTTGAATGGCATAGTCTATTTAAATTAGGGAAGAGTAGTGCAGGCATTATCTTTTGTCTAGGATAATGTTTGCTCAGAAGGTAACTCCTATGATCAATAGCAGTGGTCTCTTGTATCATTGCTATTGATTTTTCTCATTACAAAGAAGTAGAGAGAAGATTTGGAGGAGGAGAATCTTAAACTTTGAAAATGATAACTTTGCCTGTCATTTGGCTTTGGTTTTAATTTAGTGTTTGTATACATGAAGATAAGCATGTGCAAAATAAGGACACCAAAGTTGACAGTAAGTGCTAACTTGGGTAATAAGCAGGAACTACAATGGATGATGGAAGTTACTTATATTTCCTATTGGTAAATATATTATGATAGCAAATTGTAATGTCTCTTCAAGGCTAAAAGTGTTGCTTGTAAAATTAGGAAACTCACAGAACTGGATTATCAAAAAGGTAAAATGAAAATTTCCTCAGTGCTTAGTGAGATTGATTTGTATAGTTGATTTTGATATCAGTGTACATTGATTTATACTGTTTATGTTTTTAAAAATAGCAACTGAAGGAAATAAAATGTGTTTTCTAGGCTTTGGATAGTGGGCTTCATGTAAATCAAGATACATGCAAACAAAACAGGGCACCATCACACCCAAATATTTTTCTGGTTTTTTTTTGGTACAGATGCACTGATGGATTTGCAGTGGGGGAATTCTGGCTATATCATAGTACATAAAAAATATGATGAGATAACTTGTAATAGCAAAAAATTAATAGCCATCTAAATCTGACCCTGAAGTCAGAATTGAATTATTCTTAGTTTCCAACCTCTGCTCTTGTCCTGTGTTTATAGGAAACCTGGAAATACATTACTTTTAACTAATTTGATTTTCACCCTAGAAGGTTATCTTTTATTTTTTAAATTTTCCCATGGCAGTTTTGTTTCATATGAGAATAGTTCTCCAAAGAACAGACACTTTACTGCCTTGAAATCCGATTGGGTCTCAGTTCTACTACCTGTGAACATGGGCAGGATGCTTAATCTCCCATTTGTAAAACAGGGGAATTAACAGTTGCCCTGCCCTACTTAAGTAACATAATGCTTGGAAAGTCACTTTGGAAACTTACAGAATTGGTAAGTATTATATTTGTGGGTAGCATTTTAAAGTAAGGGGAGGGAGAAGAAATTACATTTGCCTAACTGCTAAATACCATAGCTTTTGTCAGGCCCTTTATATGTCTATTAGCTCCTTTAATCCTCTGATTTAAGCATTGTGGTCTTCATTCCACAAATGAGAAAACTGTGATTCAAAGATGTAAACCAGGACATATCTGATACTCAACTCTGGTACATGGTAACACGTGGGTTTGAATTCACTTTAATTCTAAAGCTTATACTCTTTCCACTACCATGTGCTCCTGAATGTTCTGTAAAACACTTGTTAAAAGGTAGATTTCTGTTATCTCCAGTGACCTGAAATGCAGGTTGGAAATTACGCTTCGGGAAACCTTTGAAGGGCCACTCCAAAGGTTATAAAGAGACTGGAAATGTGTGCCTTCTGGTACTGATACCCACAAGACTTCTAGCTCCCAAATATATCATGGGGCTATGTCTTTGGGAATTGTAGTGCATCCAGAAGCTTTCTGCTTTGCTAAATGAGAGGGCTAGGTGAAATTATTTTTGCTAAAGTTTTACTGAACTCTAAATTCGGATGAGAAGAGGGAAATAAGACACACATATAATATAATCACTTTTCCTTCCTTTCTTTTTTCCTTCCTTTCCTCTTGCCCTCCCTTCCTCACCTCTTCCTCCTTCCTTCCCTCCCTCCCTCACTTACTCCCTTCCTCTCTCTTTGCCTCGCTCCCTCCCTCCACTCCTTCAACAAGTATATAGTGAACACCTCCTGCACACCAGGCACTAGTGCTAAGCACTGTTTTCAAGCTCAAGAGATGTGTTTGCTAGATGAATTTCTTTCCTAATTAGTTTTTAAAATCTGCAGTACATTGAAGAGTCTGCAGTACCAGAACTTGTTAGAGAAAGAAATAGTTATATTTCCCATTTAACATTTCTCCCAATCCTCGTGGACTTGCTTCTAAATATATCATAAAATTAAGTATACAGTTTTGAATCTAAAGTTTAAAACATAAAAATATTAATGAGGGCAAACAAGGGAGAAATGACACTTTTAATGAGAAATGATTGTTGTAAATATTCACATAATAGTACTGGTAATAGTCTGAAATTTCAGTTCTTACAAATGAGAATTCCGACCATATCTCCCTTTTCTCTCTCAATGAGAGCAATAAATAGTTAGAATTAGTTATGTCTCTGTTATACATGGGTTTGTAGTATAAAGCCAAATTCTATTCTGGCAAAGGAAAACCAAATATACACTTCTACAGTATTGCATATGTTAAAACAAAACAAGCCTCCTGAATGTTTTGTTTGTCTTTTTTGAAAAATAATATCCTGAAAAGCATTAAACACAGGAAAACAATATTAAAGCTGGTGTTTTCCAATATGTAAAAATTCTGGATCTAAGCTGGTTTACAAACTAAAACCCTAACTTGTTTTGCAGCCTTTGAGGAGTTTGATTAGAATGATTAAATAATGTGGGTTTTAAAGAAAAATGAAAACCTCCCAGATCGATGCCACACAGCACAGCTAATGTGTTTCTTCTAGATGTAGTCTCAGAAGAGGGTTTCAGTTTACATGTAACAGAGGCCTGAACGACCAAGGAGCGAATTTGCTTTTAACAAGTCCGAGTGATAATCGTGATATTTTGCCCTTTAGTTAATGGTGCAAAGTTTATTTCTCAGTAGGCTTTTTGTAAATGAGATGCTTGTTTAAAAGTCATCTTATTTGCAGGGCTTTTTCTGTTTTTGAGAGATTTGTTTTCTCTGACTTTGAAATGCAGTGAAATCCTTTTAGAAAAAACAAAAAACAAAAAACTCTCTCTTCAATAGACTTTAAATACACCCGGATCACATCATGGCCCCTGAAACATAACAACCATGCAGAGAAAGCATGGCGTAGCACTGTTAGCTTCTAAGGTCAATAGCCTCCTTCTCCCACTCTCACTTCACACCCCCATTTCCATTAAAAAGGATTTATAGGCCGAGCGCGGTGGCTCAAGCCTGTAATCCCAGCACTTTGGGAGGCCGAGACGGGCGGATCACGAGGTCAGGAGATCGAGACCATCCTGGCTAACACGGTGAAACCCTGTCTCTACTAAAAAATACAAAAAACTAGCCGGGCGAGGTGGCGGGCGCCTGTAGTCCCAGCTACTCCGGAGGCTGAGGCAGGAGAATGGCGGGAACCCGGGAGGCGGAGCTTGCAGTGAGCTGAGATCCGGCCACAGCACTCCAGCCTGGGCGACAGAGCAAGACTCCGTCTCAAAAAAAAAAAAAAAAAAAAAAAAAGGATTTATATTTTCCATGTTTATGTAATTTACTACTGGGTTAAGTGTGCAATCTTACAGTTGCTTCCAAAGATTAAGTTAGATGCTGCTTCTGTGCTAGAGAACTCCATACCCATATATAACTCACTATGCAGTAGCAAAAGGGATCCTTAAAAGCCTTATTCTAAAGGTGACAGATGGGTGTGATGGAATACTTGCATTGACCAAGCCTTCTGAGAGAGGGAACTAACTTGAAGAAAAACTCCCTTTTTGGGAGGCCGAGGCAGGCGGATCACAAGGTCAGGAGATCAAGACCATCCTGGCTAACACAGTGAAACCCTGTCTCTGCTAAAAATACAAAAAATTAGCCAGGCGTGGTGGCGGGCACCTGTAGTCCCAGCTACTCGGGAGGCTGAGGCAGGAGAATGGCAGGAACCCTGGAGGCGGAGCTTGCAGTGAGTTGAGATCGTGCCACTGCACTGCACTCCTGCCTGGGTGACCGAGTGAAAAAAAAAAAAAAGAAAGAAAAAGAAAAGAAAAACTCCCTTTAAGAGTTCCATCTAGTTAGGAGTGAAAGAACACTTATGGAGCACCTCATGGGAGGCAGGAACTTCTAAGTACTTGGAGGAATGACCTCTCATAGGAGGCGTCATGTCCATTTCACAGATGAAACCAAATTGAGGTCTTCAAGGCCCTGCCCAAAGTCATAAAACTAAAATGGCAGAGCAGGAATTGGAATCTAAGCGTTCCAAGGTAGAGTCTGTGATCTTCTCAGGACATCTCCCTCTCTCCATGAGGCAATGCTCTGAAGATTATGTGATTTACTTGACACTCTGGGCTTTCACTGAATTCATGCCCTTGGGACTGAAGGTAAGACAGTGCCACTAACCTCTGACAATATATGATTCCTTTGTGGAGCCATTCAAAAGTAATAAACAATGATTCAGAGTGTCCAAATCTGATGGTTAGATAGAATTCCTAAAGGCTACCAGGTTTCCTTTTGTTCTGGGAAATTAACTGAATCAGTGACAATTATAGTTTCCTCAAGTATTTTTTTATGGTAACAAATGCTTGTATACTAAGGGGTAGTAGCATTGTTAAGAGGCTAGGAGCACAGTTTTTAGAGTTAGACAAAACTGGGTTCAAATCCCAGGTCTGCCACTTACCTGCTTTGTTTGTGACCTTGAGACAGTTGCATACCTAACCTATCTAAGACTTAGTTGTTCATCTACAAAATAAGAGAAATAATAATACCCACTTTATAAGGCTACTGTAAGGATGAACATAACACCTGTGACTGACAGTCGAGTGCCTGGGATATTTTAAATGCTCAATATGTGTGAGTTAACATTACAATCATATAGAGTCTGGGTTAATTCATGGGACCTGTTGGATAGTAATGACAGATCAGGGAGACACTATTTTGGTAAGAAATGTTGTGGCTTATTTTATCTGTTATCTACCTGTCTGTCTATCTGTCTATCCATCTGTCTATTTGTCAACTATCATGTAAATCTATCTGTTTTTACCAGGCAGACTGAAGAGAAAAAGAGGAAAGTTTCATTTGGCAGTGTAGATAGTCAGTATCACTACCAAGTACCCCCACTGGCTGCTAACTCAGATAACAAAAGTAAAATGTGGAACAAGGTATCCTGGTTCAAGTTATCTGTATTTGTGTGTTAATACAGCCATGGATGATTCTTATACATGAAACAATATGTACTAAGTTTTCTTTATCCTAAGAAGTATGAACACATGTTTTTATAGATGTATGTGATATGTGTGTGTATTGATGTGTTGTTGTGTCTGAAGATTGGACTAGGGCTGACAAAAACAGGGAAAAATAATTGTTTTATAAATCATGTTAACAACTGTGATATCAGAAAAATCTTCTGCGAAGTAAAGCAATGAAACAAACTCCCAAGATAGAAATGTATTCGTGTTAAGTGTGGGATTATTGTTAATAAAGTACATTTTTAATTAATCATTATTTCTAGGCACATATAGTTTTCATCACTGGGACAAACTGATGATTTCTGCTGCTTTTTTTTCCTCTGCTTTAGGTGAACTGATTGACAGGTAATTGTTTCAGGCAAGGAACATGAAATTAAACATGTAGAAGTGTACAAATGTTTGTTATTTTGAATTAGAATGCTTGTGTATTCTTTTTTATACATTTATACTTGCTTTTGACTATCAATATAGGTAGAAGAGCTTTGTAAATTATAAAGCAATGTATCAATATTAATTTTTGCAACTTTAGTTGTGACATGGAAAGAATCTTGATCATCTTAAGAAACATTAATTTTCTAAAATACTAACATATGTAGTTACAGAATGTGGGGATAATGTTTTTAATATGGACAGAAATAAAAGCAAAATAGCTTTTTAAGAAGCATTTTCATGCATTTCAGAAGAGATCACTACAGGGGGAGTATTTTAGGGTGAGGGGTTGCATAGATACCTCTTTACATCATGCAATGAAGAAGAATCTACTCAAAAATGTGGAAAAAGATTAACCTTAGAGGAGATGGAGTTTGCTAAAAAAAAAACAAAAACCAAAAAACCGATACTTCATCTGCAAAGCAGAACATTCTTACTTCAAATGTGTCCCTTGGTGCAGTACTTATAAACAATGTCAGGTAGAAAACTATAATGACTTCCTTTGTCATTTGCAGAAAGCAGAAGCCACTGGAGAAAAACGGCCAAGAGGCAGACCTAGGAAATGGGTGAGTAATAAGATATAATTTTTCTTCTTTTTTTTGGAAAGAAAAATTTCTGTTGTATTAAATGAGAAAAGTTTTATTTCGTCGATTACATGAATTTCCAACTTCTGGTTTGATGAATCTTTGAAAGGGTTAAGGCAAGAGACAAATGATCATCACTTCCTACCACTAGGCTCCAGGTGTTTACGCAGAACACTTTTCTTTCCTGAAGGTGGACTCATTTTTCTATCTCTTATCAACATCAAAAGAGGCTCCACTCTTCCTTCAAATGGGGTAACAATGAGATGATTTGTTCAGTAGATTGAGTAACTAAAGTTAAAGGGTATTATGAAACCTTGGAAGTTGATTACAAATGGTGATAAAATTCATACACAATGTGTATGTGATAACTTTTTAATGTTTTTCTTTTTCTTTCCATTTTTGTTTGTTTGTTTGTTTTCTCCATGGCTTTTTTTTTTTTTTTTTTTTTTTTTTTGACACATCTCATTTTCTAGGTGGTTTGTGTTTTCTTTTTCACATGGCTTTGTTAGGAAGCAAGGGTTTATTTCGAGTTTTTCTTGCTTCCCTTAGTAGTCATTCTCCACATGCAAACATTAGAGATAGCTGTATCCATACAAGTGCACTTAATCCCATAGGCACACAGATCCTGTATCTTTTGAGGCCAGAGATTCAGTCGCCACTGAAGAGCTTTGCTAATTTTATTGCTTGAACCTTGTTCCCTTGGTTGCTGTGTTACCCATGTTCTTCTGGTCTGTCTTTCCCACTGACAGAGAAGTCCTAAAAAATGAATGAACTCGTTTCTCAAGAAGGATGAGGGCATCCTTTATACCCAATGTTGTATATGATGGGTTCTTTGGCTTTCCTTTTTCCTCTTCCCCAGTTCATTCTTCATGCTCCAAATTTTAAAAAGTTTTTTTTTTTTCCTGTTATGCTGGATTATATGTTCCTGTTTGCCATTCCTTTCTCCTCTAGAGTTCTGCATCACTTTCTATTTATACTTTGGTATTGCCTTTCATTTAATTTATTCATCTTGTATTTTTCCTCTGCTCAACATGTGTTGGGATTAGATTTCTTAGCACAAGGAAATGGGATGATCTTTAGATGAAAAACATCTCAGTATTAAAGTGTAACCTTAAAGTAAGGATATTTCATTCAACCTTCTGTTCATTAACTTAGTTCTCTCCAAACCTGCTTATCAAGTGGTGATCATCTAGCCTGTGCTTGATTACCTTTAAAGTTAGGGAACTTGCTACCTCTCAAGGCTGCCTCTTTCTTCTAGGAAAGTTCTGAACATTAGAAAATTATTCCATCTGACTCCCTGTAACTTCTGTCCACTGTCTCTAGGTCATCCTCCTGGAACATACAGAGTAATTGTTTTCACTTTCACTCATGATAGCCCTGCAAACAGTTGAGGAAAATAAACACATATTCTTTGTATGTATCTGTGTTTGTATGTAACACATACTCCAGTTATCTCATTTTTTCCCCATAAAGGAACGTTCTTGTTGTTCTTTTCTGAGCATGTTTGTTCTTTAATCTTTTGAAAGATGTCACCTAGAACTAAATATCATATTTCAGGTGTGGGTTCCATAACCAGTGGGTTTATCACCTTCCTTATTGGACATATGATTCCAGTTATCGATTGCTGCTTAGTTAACCACTCTAAAACTTCATAGTATAAAAAAAGATTTTATTATGCACATGGATTCTTTGGGTCAAGGATACAGGCAGGGTAGATAGAGCAGAAAGTCTTGTCTCTGCTCCATGATGTCTGGGGCCTCCACTGGGAAGACTCAAGCATCAGTGGATGACTCTAACACTTGGGATCCAGAATCTGGAGCTGTTTCACTTACAAGTCTGGTGCTTTATCAAGATTGACTGGAAATCTGGGTGGGTCTGGGAGTGTGTGCACTGGATCACCCATACGTGGCCTCCCCAGGATAATCAGCCTTCTTAACATGCACTCAGAGCTCCCTCTGGGAGTGTTCTGGTAACTGAGGAGGAAGCTGCAAGGCCTTTTTAGTCAGACATGGCCTTAGTCTCAGAAGTCAAAAACTGCTGCCTTCATTATACTCTAATGAGCACATTGTTGACTAACTTGATATTGACATACATATCAAATAGAGATCTGCTGTTTTCTAAGCATCAGAACTCTGAAAGGACATCCCATACCATTGAACATTAATAAGAAAGATGTGTATAATCTTTCTAATAGGTAGCATAATAGAAAATAGATGAGTTATTTGAAGTCATGGGATTAATGTGGCTAAAATGAAATAAAATAAATTGTAAGCAACTACAGTGGCAGTTAACCAGCAAACTAACCTCCATCAAATGGGGCCTCTTAACTCTCTCAGCCTTTCATCTCCTCTGCCTTTGGACTGTCCTATAATGGTCACCAATTCACCTCCATAGGTTAGAGTCTTGTCGTCTCAGAACCTTCCTATGGCTCCACATCTGACCAGCTAATTAATTACAACCCATCCTAGTACTTCGAAGTCACCCGGTTTACATCTACCTTTCTTTACAGTTTTCTTTTTCACCACACATCCTTAAACAGTTGATTAATCAGCCAAGCCGGAGTAAACTATAAAGCAATTATATGTTTTTTTCGTAATGGGTTCTTGCTAATTTAGGGGGGGATCTGGATTGCAGGCATTCGATCTTCCTGCTGGGTAAGAAGCGCATGTGAGGCGCCCATCACAGAAATCCTTGCCTTTCTGAGAATAGCTGGGCCATTTTCTTTGACTCTCCTGGTTTCTAATTTTTACTGGCTGTGAGAATGGAAAATATTATGCAGTGAATTGTTACAAGTCCCTGATTTGGTCCCCAAAGAAGAGTTGTTCTACTGAGAAGAGGAAATAAAAGGAAATTGTATATTTTTTCTAGACAGCGTGTTTCCTCTTTGCTTGTATATCTTCTGTTGGGTAGAGTATGCAGCCAGTCACAGCAAGGCATTCCGTTCAATGGCATTCTTTGCTGGAAAGCTTGTACTGAAGAAATAAATTATTGCATTTTCCATAGGAAATGGGCTTATACTTTATAGCAAGTTCAATTCTTTCCAACAGTGTCATTCACCGATTTCCTTGAGTTAGAGATATATTTTTGAACCGACTGGATTCATTAGGTATATGGGTTAGAAGCCAAATTGTTCCCCTTTTATTCTTGTGGGGTATTTTGCTTTGTTTTAAAGCTCTTGTGCTTTTAAAACTTGTTCCAGTAGATATTATAGATTCATGTAAGAGGCCTGGGAAAAGATACTTAGCGAGGAATCCTCTGATCTGATGTAATTGGGATCGGTATGGGTAGGTGTAGGAGAGAAACTTGAGTCAGTCTTGCTTTCAGAGGGCATGAAGCATTGACCAATCCAGTGATCTAATGAGTGTGTTAAGTAGATTTGCTTAAGAACACGTCTATTGTTTACTTTAATTCCCTTCGTCTTTTTTTTTTTTTTTTTAATCCCCCTAGTTTGAACTGGATTTCAGATCTATTATTTTTATGAGGTGGTCTGATTTTCAAGGGGTGTGTGTGTGTGTAGAAGAGGCTAGAGGTAAACGGGTCTCTTTTTTTTCTGGCTTTTTATAGTTAAGAGCTTAGGCTCTGGATTCAGATGGCTTGAGTTCAGATTCTGGCCCGCCATTTAGCTAACTGGAGTCTTGAGAAAATCACATGACCTTTAACGGTCCAGTTTCCTCATCTGCAAAAGTTGTATTTCTAATAGAGTTGTAAGGATTAAATGAGATAATGCATGCAAAGGGCTTAATAAAGAGCATGGCACACAGGAAGTGCTCAATAAATGTTGGAAATTATGATTAATTTCACTGTACATTTTCATTTTGACATTAGCTATAGGCTAAACCTTAATTACTTAAAGCCACCAGTAGTTACACATAAAATGAATGACAGAGTTACATGTCAGACTAACCAAGTACCCTTGATGGTATCATTATGTCCTCAATATATTTATGCTGAATATTAATCAAGTTTAAGAACTGCTTATAAATAATACTAAAATGCATTTTAATTCTCTTTGCTGTTAAGGGGGAGTTTTACATTGCAGCTTAGAAGCCTTTCTTCTAATAGTAGAGATTTGGTGTCATGTGGTGTTCATCAGTTTGAAAAGAAGTATTTCTGCTGTTTGCCTCAAGATGTACATACAGAGATGGCTGATTCTCAGAACTTCTATAGAATTCCATTAGCCAGTCCTGCCAATTGAAATTTGGCATTTAATATTTGCATTTTTCTATTCTTGCATAGGAAAGGAGCTTGTCACATACTTAGTTTAGTGATGGAAAGCATTTGGAGAAAGTTGTAGAGAGTGGGGCTCAGGCTCAAGAATACAATGAAGTAATAAAGTTGTTAACCTCATGTATAAAATCCTCCGTGCAGATGTTGCTTAGTGATGCAGCTAGTGCTTCTGGAGAAAAAGAAGCAAGAACCAAATAATGAAGACTGCATCAATGGGAACAAGTGATACTTTTAGGTGTTTTGTTCTCAGAATATTTTAAAAGAAAGGAAATTAACAACAGAAGAAAAATATTTACAATATGAATTAATGGTTTTTAAAAGAAAAAAAAATCTTTCTGGAGATACTAAGATTGACCTAGAAGTTGATCCAAGGACCAGATGCTGAAACTGCACTTCAGTTGGTCACTAGAAAGATCCCAGCAATCCCCAGCTGGTTTCTCAGGCTGCTGATTCTCTTTATTTGGTAATGGGGTGTGTGCAGTACGTCGATTAAAAAATATGTATTTCCATTCCATTGCTTTTGAAGGGGAGCAGTTGTCTTTCTCTTATTAAAGAGCTTGTGATACACAGGAAAGTGATGTAATTTTATTTATTAGTCAAACATGTGAGGATTCTAGGTAAGACAACAAGGGTTTTTTCCCCTAGTTTGTAGAAATCTAGAAATTTAAGTGATGATTTGAGGATCAAGAAGGGAGAACTGAATCAAAATAAAATTTACTACATCTATTCTTTGGTTTTGGAATTCTTTGGCTTTCTTCTAAAGATCCCAAGCATTAATGTATTGAAGAACCTGGAAATCTGATTTTGAAGCTAAAGCATTAGGTTTTCATGTCCATTACTTTTCCCCTCCAGAGGTTTGCTACTTACACACACACACACACACACACACACACACACACACGCACACACCAAAAACTTTTAGCTGTTTGTAATTTAAGACTTTCCTTGTTGAAAGTGGCTGGGAGTAGTGGCTCACGCCTGTAATCCCAGCACTTTGGGAGGCCGAGGTGGGCAGATCACTTGAGGTCAGGAGTCCGAGACCAGCCTGGCCAACATGGTGAAACCCCGTGTCTACCAATAGTACAAAAACTCCTGAGTGTGGTGGCCCATGCCTGTAGTCCCAGCTGCTCAGAAGGCTGAGGTAGGAGAATTGCTTGATCCTGGGAGGCAGAGGTTGCAGTGAGCTTAGTGATCATGCCACTGCACTACAGCCTGGGCAACAGAGCAAGACTCCATCTCACAAAAAAAAAAAAAAAAAAAAAGAAAAAGAAAAGAAAAAGAAAAAAGAAAGAAAAGAAACTGAAATATATAACTGCAGTGTTTAGAAAGGAATATCCAATAATGCAGATTGCAGATAATTGCAACTTTGTACTGGAGTCGGTGGGGAAGAAATGACTTTGATATAACATCAAAAACTCTCTGCTAATGGAATATGTGAAGGTGAAATCATTTTTCCTTAGACCCTTGCGATTATCACATGCTTTAAAAAACAGGAGATGCTCTTTTTAAAGCAACTGGATTTTAAAAATATATGCTTAGTAATTAAATATAAATTTGCTGATGCATATAATGCATTCAAAGTTGGTAAGTAATATTTTCTGAAACTAGCTTCTCCTTTGCAATTATGATAAAAATAGAGTACTTTCCAATTTTTTCCCTGTGGGGAAAAGTAGCTTAATATTGTTTTGTTTTAATAGTTTACTGCAAAATTCACTAAAATGATTATTTAAAATTAAAAGATGAAACAAAAACACGAATAAGTCATGTCTTAAAGGCAAGCATTGAATTTGATCATTCATGTTTTGATTCAATACTAATGTCTTTTTCATTTGTTTTAATATGCAAGTGCTATTCTTAATTATTCTGTTAAATGAAGACTTTCCAAAAAAGAGATTGATAATCTGCCCTACTTGGTCATCCAGTTCATCCAGTTCAGCACGGCCAATCTCTACCAGACACTAACCATTTAGGATTATAAAAGCATTGACTGCAGAGTCTGAAGCTCCAGTGACTCTGCTGCTGTGCCAAAATAGCATTGACTATAACCAAGGAAGAAGAGGTTTTTCTCACTTGTGTGGAGTGGCAAATTTTAGACAGGAGGTAGTTCATAAAAATGTCTTGTTTCTCCATATGTTATCATCAGATCAACAGAGTCCTGGCCAAGACAGTAGTCTCAATTTTTAATTCTAATAAAATGACAAATGTAGAATCAGTGACCATTTTGTACGACAACAAATGTATATAAGATTTTCCTTACACAGTGTACTATCCCTACTCCCATACACGTTTACCTACATTCACCTTACTGTAAGTATTTATGGATGGTAGTAAATATTTCTAAAAGGTTGGAAATCCTCATACTGTATATTAATATGCCACTTTTTTTACTAGGTAAACAAGTAAAATGATTATATTCCAGGAGAATATTTTTGTTGTGTTTTTAAGGGTGGAGCCTGCTTTTATAAGGGTTTTTGTTTTTGTTTTGTTTTGTTTTGTTTTTGAGACAGAGTTTCACTCTGTCACCCAGGCTGGCGTGCAGTGGCACAATCTCAGCTCACTGCAGTTTCTGCCTCCCAGGTTCAAGTGATCCTCCTATCTCAGCCTCCTGAGTAGCTGGGACTATAGGCCCATGCCACTATGCCTGGCTAATTTTTGTTTTTTTTTTTTTTTTAATAGAGACGCGGTTTCATCATGTTGGGCAGGCTGGTCTTGAACTCCTGACTTCAGGTGATCCTCTCACCTTAGCCTCCAAAAGTGTTGGGATTACAGGCATCAGCCACCACTCACGGCCTTTAAGATTTTTTTAAAAATCAAGGAATTCCTGATTCTAAACTCTTCAATACTTGACACAAACATTTAAACATTTTTGACAAAAGATGGGATGAAATCAAGCCTACTCCTTGTACTCCAGATTGAAAAAAGGACCTCTGTATTTTGATGGGCTGAATACCTTTGGGCAGGTTACTTAATTTATCCATGCTTTTTCTCATGTTTAAGTGCCTGACAGGAACATTCTGTCCACAACTAATGGCTGTCAAACATTTACAGTTGTAAAACACAAAAACCTTTATTGCTCCAGCCAGGGACTGATTATTGAGTTTGTGATGAGGCAGCCTCTTGTCTCCTTCTTTGCTTTGTTTTCTCTGTTCCCACCTGCTGCCTGCCCTTTGGCCATTTCACTGCTCATTAGCGCCTCCACCAGATGGGGGGCAGGGGCAGGAACAGGGGGTCAGCTCTGGTAAAAGGCTTGGTGAGAAGGAGGCTGAGAGTAACAGCCAACATCAGGTTTTCAGATTATCTACATCCAGGCTCGCCCCCAAACCTGTCCTCAGGAATCACTGAATGCAACCATGGCACAGAAATTTGTTTTTCATTCATTATTTTTTCATTCTTATAATAAACGTGGTTTTATAAGTTAGTTAAAAAGCTAAAAAGTATTTTTCAAGATGTCATAGTAAATAAGAGTCCCTTTTGAGCATTTCGTTAGTAAACGATGAATGGCTGCCGGTCAAGCTTGTTCTGGCAAGTCTTTCGCCTCTGTTCAGATTCAGAAGAATGGCACCAAATCTATGCTTACATTAGGCTCAGGTTGTGGAATGTAGTTCTTTCAATTCAGGTTTAGGGAATTTGCCTTATGATGGTGAAAGAGTCCTGTTTGGATGTTAAGAGGCCACAGAGCTAACCCTAACTATATGACCAAGGAAAGCCCGTGTTATCACATTGTACTGTAGTTTCAGTGTGTTAACTCAGAAAATGCACCTGAAGTGCCTCTTTAAACGTGAGATTGTGCAGAAGGCACAGCACGTACAGGACAGAGATACAGACAGAGGCTACTGAAACACTTTTGTTTGTTCACCTATTTGGTTGCTTGTCTCTTTCTTGGCTGGATCATTTAAACCCTAGAGCTCCAGTTCTGAGACCCTTTGATTTTGTGATTTTCCCATTTGTCTAAACATTTTGCCAAAGCCATCTGACATTATTATGAATCAAGCCTGTGCTGGGTCCTAGGGATGTCAAGGTTAACAAGATAGGTGGGACTGCCTTTGGGGAATTTATAGTCTGGGGAGTTCTAAAGAGATAACCTGATGCCTGCCAGGTAGGTTATTATTCTGTGCTTCAGATGTTAGGAGGTTAAATTAAATGACAGTTTTCAAGTATTTTGAGCTCTTTAGAATTTAAATCCTTCCATAGAAGTAATTATACTGCTTTCCAAATCCTAACAACACACTATTGGAATTTACTTATATTAACACC
Organism: Papio anubis; assembly: GCF_008728515.1. NCBI lineage: Eukaryota > Metazoa > Chordata > Mammalia > Primates > Cercopithecidae > Papio > Papio anubis. Next base: position 60,247,673 of record NC_044984.1, read on the forward strand.
ATATTTTGAATGTACATGTACATGTATACATATATATACACACATACACACACACTTATATATGATATACGAATTGGTTGTACTATGTACTGTGCGCCTGGGGTCACATTCTCTCATTATCATCACAGCAAATATTAAAGCTAATACAAAATGTGTACAGATTTGATTTATCAAAGTAGTCAAATTTCATCTAGTTAGTATAGGTTCAAAAAGATGAGTGTTAAGTCGTCAGGTCCCAGCTCCAAAAAGAGGAAGAAAAAGGGAATCAGAAAAACCAGGAAAATTCTGGTGAGCCATTCAACATATGGTGATCTTATTTTTCCTCTTTGTGCATACTCAGTATAATTTATGTTTATCAAATAATTTTTAAATCACCAGGTCTTATAGCAACTTAATTATATACTTTAATATTTCTGAAAAGTGCAGCCCTTTGTGTTTTAAAATGAGCTCTTTGAGGGTAGGGTGCATATCTCGTATTTATCTTTTCACCCTCAGCACCTAGGACATAGGAGGAAATTCAGCAAAGCGATTAAGAGCTCAGACTGCCTGGGTTCAGGTATCAGCTTAATCAAGGCAAGTTGCTGATGGTCCCAGCCCCTGTTTCCCTGTGTGTAAAACAAAGGGTAATCATAGTTTTTGTCTTGTAGGATTGTTTCGTAAGAATTAAATGAGAAGCCATCAAAAAAACTTTATTCAGCATGTGGCAAGCTCTCAATAGGTCATAATTGCTGATGTTAGTACAGTCCCAGGCCCATAATGGTGCTTACTAAATGTTCGGTGAGTAGGATGACAGTTTTTCTTTAGTGTGTATAAAGCATGGCTTTTGAATTTTTGTTTTCCAGTAATGAGTGTGGATTTGAATTACATTCTTTGACTTAAAAAAAGAAAAAAACCAAACAGATGATCTGTATTTCCAAAGAGGCTACACTAGGTTTTTTTGTTTTTTAAAAAGCACAACCTATAGGCATCAAAGCAGATTTGTAATAATTTTGAATTCCATCTTATGCCTCTCCGCTAAAGAAGTAAGCTGCTAGCCACTATCAACCAGGCCCAATAGAAACTTTGAATGTCTTGCCCTATATTAATATTTCCATTCCCTCACTCCTGGAAATAGCATTCTGCTTTCCAAAATAGACTCTTATGCTGTACCTTAGAAGGATTTTTGTCACAATTTTGGATCATCAGAAAAACAGAAGACAGTTTTATTGGCCAAACCTCATGAACTAATTTTCTAAGGTAGTTTCTCTCTCTGTTTTACAAAAACTCATTTTAATGGCCTATTCGTGTCCCATTTTCTTTCTATTAATTTTTAGTACTAACATGAGAATAAAGAAAAGTAAAAGTAACTCTATTTGTTTCTTTTGAGGGCATCTGAAAGCACTTAAAGTGACACATTAAGGCAGTAGGGTGTACAACTAAAGATTTACTGGGGACAAAAATCTGAAACGCTAGGCTTACATCAACATGGGAGTAAGTACTTCACAGTGAGAATAATAGCTAGCAATGTTACATAACTTAAAAGTTTAAGCATTACCAATAATGGAAGTTCAGGTTTACCAAGTTCCCAGAAAACCCAAGTATCTTCACTATTAAGGCAGTGTCCCAGTGCGGGAAGCACTAGATCCCAAGGAGGTGAGATAATAACTCTACATGCATGGAGGAACATGGACTCATACGATTATGGTTGGTAATGTTCTAGAAAGCACCATTTGTTTTGCGGTGTCTTATTATTTCCTGTTCAGAATGATTGTGATGTCAGAGAAGTACATCCTATGCAGTTTGTGTCAGAAGCTGATCCTCGAGTGTAATTTCCTTATTACAGGGTCTCTGTCTCTACATTTTCTTTCCTGCCATTATTCTCTCAGGTAGTCCAACTTCAGTATTCCTTACATTCTCTAGTGGAAACTTGATGAGGCATTTGCATGCCTGGGCCCACTCTCAGTTGATAGAACTGGGGGTGGGTTTAGAATGCATGAACATGGCCATCTCTGTGGCCCCTCATTCTCTTGAGAGATGGACATTCTTGGCACTGGATGCACACTTTATGAGTGTTAAGGAAAGGATGAAAAGGCAATGAGTGATCTTATAACATGTTCATTCTGTGCTATTGCTAAATCTAAAATTTCTCTTTTAAAAGAAAGTATAGTTTGATTTACAAATCAACAAAGAAATCCCTTATTCCCCTTTCATATGTTTGGACTATATATTTTCCATATATATTTGGTGAAAATTATCTCATTCCCAATCCTAATTCTCCTTATTATAATTTCTTTCATAGCTATGTTGTAGAGTTTAATGACATTGTTTGGATTGCTATTGAGATTTTCCTAAATGAGAGTGCTTATTTCCAGACTGCCAAACCAAGACAATGGTCGGCTCTGAATTTTTTTTTTTTTTTTTTTGAGGCTGGAGTGCAGTGGCACAATCCTGGCTCCCTGCAACCTCCGCCTCCTGGGTTCAAGTGATTCTTGAGGCACAGCCTCCCGAGTAGCTGGGATTACAGGTGCCTGCCACCACGCCTGGCTAATTTTTGTATTTTTAGTAGAGACAGGGTTTCACCATGTTGGCCAGGCTGGTCTCAGACTTCTGACCTCAAATGGTCCGCCTGCTTCAGCCTCCCAAAATGCTGGGATTACAAGCGTGAGCCCCTACGCCCAGCCTATATTTTTTATTTAGTATTGCCCTTCCTCTATTGGTAGTTGACTTTTTTGTGGATATTAAAATTTGTCATCAAATCAGCCAGGCTTAAAGTTTTGTGCTTTCCATCCTGTTTAAACAATTGATGAGCTACATAAAACCATTTAAAATTCATAATTTTATAAGCAGTAAATTGGTAACTTTTTCTAACATATAGTCCGCCTTGCTATTAAATTGCTTATCTTAGTGGAGATTAGTTGGGATCCTTTTCAACTGTTAAGACCTATGGAAACAAAACTGTTACAGCTATGATCCTATTTACACTGTTGGAAGTTCTTAGGGAGCCATAGTATTTATAGGAAACTAATTCACGCTCAACTCACTTGTACTGCATTGTTTCCTGCTATGATAAAGCAAATGGGTTATGTATATTATTGCTTTAATAGAATAATGAATGCACTTAGATTGTATAGTGTGAGAGAGTTTGGCCTTACATAGTCATAGTATGAAGAGAGACCGATTTTTTTTTTTTAACTAAAAAAAGACTTTTCTGCTGGGATTGTAATAATGTGGTAAGTATTCAGACTTACTATTTGCTATCTTTGAAGCAAATATATCACAATAAACATTTAGAGAAGCTGATATTTTATATCCATAAGGCAAACACAGAATTTCCTGATTTGTGTGAAAATTTGGGTGTTTTATCCTGTGGTTTTATTTTATTTTTGAGTCTGAGATACTTTTGTGTCCAAGAAAATGTTTAGATTAATTTACTTGTAGTCTTGAAGTTATCTTTTGTAGAAAACCATCCTTATGTGTATGAAAAAACCATTTAGAAAGGAGATTTCGTGAGTATCCTTGACAGTGGTGTACAAGTTTAATCATCTTTCCTGTGGCAGGAGAGTCTTCATGTATTCAACCTAGAATTTCTCCTTTTACGGTTCTTAGTCCATTTCCTCTTGTCTTATTCTTAATGGTGATAGAGAACATCTGCTATGTTCCTCTTCAAAACATATCTTCCTACTTGGGGTACTGTAAAGTGTACATACTTTGGGTCCTAACATATCTGCATTTGAGTCTGAACCTTATCACTTACTAACCTTAGGCCTTTGTTACCTCTCTGAGACTAAATTTCTTCTTTTGTGAAATGAGGCTGGTAATATCTCCATTGTAGTTTTAGCTAAAGTATCCAGTACCTAGCAAATGCTCAAAATACCATTATTTTGGCCTGGCACGGTGGCTCACGCCTGTAATCCCAGCACTTTGGGAGGCTGAGGCAGGTGAATCACTTGAGGTCAAGAGTTCGAGACCAGCCTGACCAACATGGTGAGACCCCATCTCTACTAAAAATACAAAAAATTAGCCGGGTGTGGTGGCACATGCCTGTAATCCTAGCTACTTGGGAGGCTGAAGCAGGAGAATCACTTGAACCCAGGAGGCAGAGGTTGCAGTGAGCCAAGATCACGCCATGGTACTCCAGCCTGGGTGACAAGAGTGAAACTCCGTCTCAAAAACAAAAACAAAAACCAAGAAATTAGATGGCCTTGGTGGCAGGCACCTGTAATTCCAGCTGCTTGGGAGGCTGAGGCAGGAGAATCGCTTGAACTCAGGAGGCGGAGTTTGGAGTGAGTCAAGATCATGCCACTGCCTGGGCAACAAAGGGAGACTCTGTCTCAAAACAACAACAGCAACAACAACAAAAATCATTAGTTTTAAACCCTGTAAAAATATGTTGTCAGCTTTCCATTTTCCACAATAAGATTCCCAAATCTTCCTTACTATGTCCTGTTTTTCTAACTCACTAATCATGGTTCTGAATGAGACTTCAAATGATATGGTAGATGGAACACTACGTTTGTGATGAAAGGCCTTTCTGACTTGCTTTCTGACTTAATGAATTTCTAGCTTTATGACCTTGGACAGGTGACTTATCCTTGAACCTGCTTGCTCTTATGTAAAAGGGGGATAATAATTGTCATATATTCTTTGTCTTCCTCTCTGGGTTGTGGTCAGAATAATATAAGAAAGTAATTTGTAATGTACAAATAAAGCACCTTGCAATCATAAGGTAACAGCAGTAAGTATCAGCAATTAAAATTTCATACACTAGCTGGATGCAGGGGCTTACGCTTATAATCCCAGCCCTTGGGGAGGCCAAGGCAGGTGGATCACCTGAGGTCAGGAGTTCGAGGCCAGCCTGGCCAACATGGCAAAACCCCATCTCTACCAAAGAAAAAAATACAAAAATTAGCTGAGCGTGGTGGCGCGCCAGCGTAATCCCAGCTACTTGGGAGGCTGAGACAGAAGAATCGCTTGAACCCGGGAGGTGCAGCTTGCAGTGAGCTGAGATTGCACCACTGCACTCTGGCCTGTGTGACAGAGCAAGACTCTGCCTAAAAAAATAATAATAATTAAAATTTCCTGCACTACAATAGGGTGAATGAAATTGTTCCTGTTATTTATGTAACTTCTAACACTTAGCTTGCTATCTTCAGCTTTTCCCTTGTCCTATCTGGTGGTTTATGAGGCATTTACTCTTTTACCATTTCCATCTGCTCTTGTGATTGAAAGGCTAAAACTGACAACTTTCAGATGTATCACAGAGACATGTCAAAAGAATTTCAACATGAAAGGTACTGGGTTCGTGTGCAGAAGTAGTGAATAAATAAGCAGGGTTGGGTGAGGTTAAGAGAGAGCCAGATGATCTAAGTGGTAATAAACAGGTGAAGTGTCCAGGAGAGAGAGATGAGCAAAAGAGATCTCTCCAGCAGTAGACTTTGAAGAGGAGGATTTTAGAATTCGTCTCCTAAGACATTCATTGCCAAGTTCCAACGGAACATCGTGGACAAAACATGTCTAAATGAGAAGGAAACTTTGGGACATTGAGGATTGCTTGGCGTGGAAGTGACCTGGAAGGTTACAGTGATCCCAGGCAGGAGAGGACAATGGCCATGTCTGCAGTGGCTGTGTCTAAGGGGGAAGGTTGCGGACTGACGTGTTGGGAACTGGGAGTGTGGCACTGGAGAAGACCAGTTGGATAATTGATTGCCCTAGGTGTGAAAGGTGAACCATGAGGACGGTCTAAGAGCACTGAAACTGGGGAGAAAAGAAAGTAGTGTGAACATGGTAATGCTTAAATGAATATTTACATGTGATACTGGCTTAATATTTTAAATCTACTGAATATACTGTTCAAGTTTATAGAAGCAAGAAACTTCCCCCCATATTTGTACTGTATTAATCTTTTGGTTTCCTTGCCTCAATTCAGTTTTGTTTCATGTTTAATTATGGGGCTGAAAGTACATAAGTTTGAGTAGTCTAGAGTGGAATGTGGTTAAATATCCCTGCAGATTACTTTACGTGTTTCAGTATTCCAATAAAATCAGCCGCAGTGATCCATATGGGATTTGTAGATGCTGTTTTCCCGAGGCCCTTTTCTCCATGGCTGTCTGTGACCTTAGCCATTGAATGGCTTAATCGTTTTTGGCCTCCTCAGTCAGTGATTCTGAGCGGGCAGAGTGGTAATGTGATGTCATGTCTGGGGCATGAGCCTGCATCCTCGCCGTACATGGGTCCCACCCTTCCTGGTCTAGGCAGCTCAATGCACAGTGCTTGGCGCATCGTGAGTGCTCAATAAATTCAGTTGCTTTTCCCGTCTCTCTCTGGATCTCAAATAGGAATATCCAAATTTGAGAATGCCACCAAAGCATTAGCTTCCCTAATTAAAGTCCATAGTAAAACCTGAGGCAGATGTGTGGGAACGCAGTTCCAGACACTGTAGTTAATGTAGGAGAGATGATCGCACTGTATTTACAACAAGGCTTCCCATGCTCATGAATCATAATAAGAACTCTTACAGGATTAATGAGTTTTAACTCATTGCAGAATTTTTGAACTATGTGTAATACTGGGACATTTCGAAGTGTTCGTCATGAAAAGTGGCTGATGGAGGTACACATTTTGAGATATCCTGTGTTCTGACTACGTTGTTTGTTATCTTATTGACATCTTCTGTTCCTTTTACAAAAAGGTCAGCAGGAAGGCCCTCCACATTTTCTGTAGATTTCTAGATAAGAGAAACATCAAGATAGAAGGGAACATTTTGATAGCCTTACACATTTATGTTTTTAAAAATAAAAAAATTCTTTACATAAAACTTTCTTTCGTGCCCTTTCTCTGGTAGAGAGAAAAATCAGCCCCCTTTTCTTTCAGAGAAAGGCCTTGTGCACTTTGCCCAGTTTTCCCCAAACGCTGGCATTTTGTAAAACTGTAGAACAAGATCTCAATTAGGATGTTGACATTCATACAATCCATTCATTGCAATTAGATTTCCCCAGTTTCTCATGTACTTATTCGTGTGTGTGTACATGTGAGCATCAGGTTATATACAACTTTATCACATGTAGGTTCATGTATTCACTGCCAGAGGTATTATTATTTTTTAAGTTCCGGGGCACATGTGCAGGATGTGCAGGTTTGTTACATAGGTAAATGTGTGCCATGGTGGTTTGCTGCACCTATCAACCCATCACCTAGGTATTAAGCCCAGCATGCACTAGCTATTCTTCCTGATGCTCTCCCTCCCCACTCCAGTATTATCTTTTTTTTTTTTTTTTTTTTTTTTGAGACCTGTCCCGCCTCTGTCACTCAGGCTGGAATGCAGTGGCTGGATCTCAGCTCACTGCAAGCTCCGCCTCCCAGGTTTACACCATTCTCCTGCCTCAGCCTCCCGAGTAACTGGGACTACAGGTGCCCGCCACCTCGCCCAGGTAGTTTTTTTTGTATTTTTTAGTAGAGACGAGGTTTCACCGTGTTAGTCAGGGTGGTCTCGATCTCCTGACCTCGTGATCCGCCCGTCTTGGCCTCCCAAAGTGTCCAGTATTATCTTTTAAGACGGTCAGTTGCTCAGGAGTTTGTGGCACATCCCATGGTGACATACACTAAATATGTCTTCTCTAAATACACAAGAACTTTGCATGACTGTAGGAATGTGGGGAGAGGAATTCTGGTCCATGATTCCTGTCTTTGGCTGTGCAGTTACTCTTTCACATTCCCTCATTATAAAGGTCTGGCTGGCCCTGGCAAAATCATAGGTGGGCTTGGCACACAGCTAACTGCTTGCCTGAAGTAACTTACGCTTCTGTACTGCATTCAGAGTTCTGCCAATTTCAGAGGCCAGGAAAGAAAGAAAGGATTGGCCTGGGAGTGTAACACACCTGCTTTTCCTGAGGGCACATACAACAGGCCTGTTTGAGTACCGGCTTGCCCTTTGGTATATATTGAAACACATGCCTGTATCGTCCTGAAGTTGTGGATGAATACATTTATCCCCTGGAAATTCCTTGTTTCACATAGATTTTAAATGTCCATGCGGGCAGACAGTCACTGAGGAAACTGTCCTGTTAATTGTACTTTGGCTATTTGCCCAAGTCTCTAGAACAATTATAGTAGAACCATGTCATCTTGACACATTTAGGAAGAGCCATATTTGAGAATGCCACTGTAACATTTAGGTTCCCCAAATAAAAATTTCATATTACAACCATGTCTCTCTCTCTCTTTCTCTCTCTCTCTCTCTCTCTCTCTCTCTCACACACACACACACACACACACACACACAGAGCAAAGCTGTGCTAAGATGCAAACACTAGGCAGATGGTCAAGTTGCCCCTTCAGGCTAAATGTCTCAGGCCTGCACTCTAGTCTGAGAAAAAAATGGATTTGCAAACAGCTCAAGCGGTGAATATTAACATTTGAGAATGGCCAAGGTCTATTGCATTCCACTAGTCACTCCTAGAATCTGAGGTAACCAGAACACAGATGATGATGATGATGATGATGATATCGATTGATCATAATAACTGAAGAGTGAACAATACCATCAATGTGATCATTATGAGATTCTTTTAGAGAATACATTTAGCATATTTGGACCCAAAGGCCTATGGGATCCTAAATCCCAGCTATGCTGTGGCATACAAATAACTATTTTTTCTTTTTCTTTTTTTTTTTGGACTAATGCTTTTTGAATATTGGCACTTCAAATTTCTACGAATTACAAGTGATACTCTTTATTTTTGGTGGTAACGATTACCTTATTTAAACAAAATCATGCTTTTGAATCAGCTGTAAACATTTTTGACAATCTTGGAAGTGCAGAAAAAGTTATATTTGAAAGAAAATAATTACAGAATATCAGCACATGCTGCTGTTGCTTCCATAGCAAACTCCTTTGGGCCTTACTCAACCAAAATAAATGTGACCACACTACTGCGGTAGGCATGGCTCGAGGCAAATGGAAGACTGCAGTTCTGTTTCCTGTGTCCTGCTTTCTGTCCCTGAGGTCCAAGCAATGCCAGAACAGTGACTCTGGAAGTATTAAATTGTTGGTCTGTGTGGTCCTTGGTCTTCCCAACTATAAACCTAGACTTGGTCTAGAGGTTATATAGTTAAATCCTCTTATATTCCACAGGTAACAAAATGAAAACCCAGAGCAATTGTGTCCAGCTCAAGGCCATGCAACCTTGTTAGCTCTGGCAAGAGCCAGGTTTCCTGACTTCTAGTCTGCTTTTCCCTGTAGCGAGCCACTTCCTCTTGCCTCACCTGATCTTCCTTGGATTTCCATTGGGAATGTTGACCCCAGTTCTGATGAATCTCTTCCTTCAGATCCTGTGCTAGTTTCTTCAGTGCTGCCATAACAAAGTGCCATAAACTTGGGTGCTTTACCACAACAGAAATTTGCTCTTTCACAGTCTGGAAACTGGAAGTCTGACATCATGGTGTTGGCAGGGCCGTGCTCTCCCTGAAGGCTCTAGGGAAGAATCTGTTCCATCTCTTTCCCTTCACTTCTGGTGCTGTTGGTAATCCTTGATACTCCTTGGCTTTTAGATGCATTGCTCCATTCTCTGCCTCCGTCGCCACATGGTGGTAACAGCAGTTCCCGTGTGTCTGTGTCTCTTTTCCTCTTATAAGGACACCAGCCATATTTGATTAGGGCCCACCCCACTGACTTCATCTTACCTTGATTATACCTGCCAAGACCTTATTTCCAAATAAGGTCACATTCATAGAGACAAGGTGGGTTAGGGCTTCACTATATCTTCTTAGGGGACACAATTCAACCTATAGGAGTTCTTTTTAACTTTAAACCTGTTAGAACCAGGCTGGTATGTGTAATGCATAACGAGAAACTGCAGTGAATTTCATTAAGTGTAAAGCATCATATCCAGCATTTGTAGTTTGTTACAATAACACATTGAAAAGATTTATAGACTGTTTTTGGTGTGATTTTTGGATTAATTCCCTCTTTTGAAGACATTTGTTGGGTTTAGTTTATTTTAAGGAAGGAATGAATAGACCTGAAAGCACCTAATTTTTATTTTCAATTTAGGCTGGAAGCTAGCAAAAGCTTTTGCAGAGAACTTAAACTGTTTCACAGAGCACCAGCACTGTATTTGTTATCATTTTGGCCTTCAGTTTTATTAATGCTTGTTTGATGTGCTAAGCCTCTAGCTAAGACAAAAAGACAGAACTTTAGGGGTTTTGTTTGTTTTAGCAGTAATAAGGTCTAGAATAAAATGTTTGCTCTATAATATTTAATGGTGTGTATTCAACTTTTAAACCAAAATTTAAAAGAAAGAAATCCCATTCTCATTCAGCACTGTCAAATGTATTCATTCCCCCAAACTTCACTGGTTGAATATAATAATTTGTGTGTATAAATAGTCTTCCTGACTGCATTCTCTTTAATATTAGTTTATCAATTTGGGAGGAAATTTCCAAATAACCTTTATTTGTACCTTAAAAATATAGTTTTAAACGAAGTCATGGGAATGGATTGCTGTATCTTTTATTGACTTTTGTATATGTGATTCCAAATCTCCCTTTAAATTAATGTCTTCTAGTTTCAAATATACCTCTTCCCATAAGGCTATTCCTCATTTCCTATAATCTTACAGACCTACGAGAACAATATTTTCCCTTCTTCCCTTCTGTCGTTTTGATAATTACGTCCTCTGTGCTCAGTGGTGGCCTATTAACTCACATGAATATCATGGGCTTGCAAAATAGCCTCAAATTTCCATATATTGGAACTGTGAGAATTTTCTATAATGGTGCTTTAGCAATAATGATGGAGGTGCAGGCATTTCCTGAGGATTAATGACCAGCTGGGAGGAACCAGTGGCCCTTGGCTCTGCCTCCCAGCCAGCCATTAATTCTAAGGAAATGTCTTTTGCTGAGGTCGTTATTGCTATTATAAGCTTAAAATGGAAAAACATAATAGGTGTATGAGTTATTTTTATGGGTTGATGCAGTTTCCAATGGTATGTACTAATTTGAGAAAATGAATGTGTATACATACAAGAGTAAGTCAGATTGTTTGAATCATCCCTCAGTATTCCATATGTTTTGTGACTGATTTTACAGTTCTCTCTACCTACCTTTCTCATTTACAAAAGAAAAGAAAGAAAGAAAGAAAGAAAGAAAGAAAGAAAGAAAGAAAGAAAAGAAAGAAAGGAAAAGAAAGAGAGAGAGAAAGAAAGAGAGAAAGGGAAAATTTGATTTAGCAATTCCTAAAAGTATTGTATTCAGTGACATCTTTGGAAACACCAATTTCTGTTATCAGCTTTAAATAATAGTCAGGTTTTATGTATGATCTAAAGGGAAAAAAAGTTTGTTTTTCAATCCTGTGATAATTTTTCTTTTAGAATGAAACATTGCAAGAAATGAAAAATAAAAAAAAAAACCACTCTAACAATTGTGCTGTGCTTCTTTGATTTTTCTCTGTCATTTGTTTAACGGGCACCTTATATTTATACCTTTACATATTGAATTCATGAGAGAGTTATGCACAGCCTAGTTATTCGACATTCCAGGGGTTTTTAAAAATGTATATTAAATATTGCAATAATGGTGAATACTTTAACATAAAACCACAAAAAACCTCCTAAAAATAAAGCCAAAGAGTCAAAGTCTTGCTCACTGTGCTTTCTCATTCTTTTTAAAAGCCAGCACTTCTTGTACAGTGTTTCTACTTTTTATTCTAATCAACTGGCCTGTTGCGTTATTTTTATGTAGATTGCTAACAAGGTTTTTGAAGAAACATTCTTAAAAGTCATAAAAGGGAAAATCTTGACAGTTCTGGGATATTGCCGCCCTTGACCTTTTGGAGAAACGTAGACAGCATCTCCCAGGCATGACGCCTGGGGATCGTGTTTATCTGTCATCAGTTGGTGACTCCATGTTTATCGAGCACTGGCTATAAGCCAGACTTGGTAAGGGACTGAAACAATTACAAGACACAGTTCTGCGCTGGAAGAAATAGGAATCAACCTAAGATGTCCTGTCCTGCTAGGTCATCAGGTTCCTGTCCCACTACTTTCCTTTCACTACCAAATTCACTTATAGCCTCCAAGTAGTGTAACTATCAATAGCACCCCTTTCACTCCCCAAAGTGGCCTAATTTGGAGAGTAAGTTGTATGATCACTCTACCTACAGTCTGCCTGTTTTCAAATGCACACTTTGTCCCTCTCCTGCTCTTGTTACACATGTGTTCTGAGGCCACTTCCAGATTGTTCTTCCTCTGTCATTACTCCAGCGTGTCGTTGCTCTGCTCAGAAACTGCTAACTGGGTCTTGGTTTGTGATTAAATAATTTATAAATATTTCAGGTCCCATAAATACAATTATGTGGCTCTTATTTTACCATTTTTCTTATATACATGTAGCAGAAAACTCTATTTCCAATATGGAAATAGCTCAGAGTAAACATTCTATTCCATGAACAGGACAAACACTTTCTAATCTTCACTTTTACCTGCAATTTCCTTCTCCCATTTTCAACTGCTTAAAATCTTCTTTAATCTTCAAAGTCCAGTTTAGACGGCACCCTTTTATGAATTAGCTCCTTACTGCCCTAGTCAGATTTGGGCTGTCTCATCCGTGGAGGAGGGTGAACAGACATTGCAGATGCTTCTCAACTTGCCATGGGGTTATGGCCCGATATACTCATTGGAAGTCGAAAATATCGTCAGTCAAAAATGCATTTAGGCCGTATGCAGTGGCTTACTCTTGTAGCCCCGGCATTTTGGGAGGTTGAGCTGGAAGGATTGCTTGAGCCCAGGAGTTTGAGACCAGCCTGGGCAATATACTAACACCCCATCTCTAAAAAAAAAAAAATATATATATATATATATATATATATATATATATATATAAAATTTTTTTATATATATATAAAATTAGCCAGGTGTGTGGTGGCACGCACCTATAGTCCCAGCTACTCGGGAGGCTAAGGTGGGAAAATTGCTTGAGCCTGGCATGTCTAGGCTTCAGTGAGCCATGACTGTGCCACTGCACATCCTAGCCTGGGCAACAGAGCAAGACTCTGTCAGGAAAGAAAAGAAAAGAGAAGAGAGAAAAGAAGAGAAGAGAAGAGAAGAGAAGAGAAGAGAAGAGAATGCATTTAAGACATCTCACCTACTGAACATCCTAGCTTTGCCTAGGCTACCTTAAATATGCTCAGAACACTTACACTGCCTACAGTCTGAGCGTATTTACATTAAATATGCTTGGAACACTTACATTGGCCTACAGTCATCTTACACAAAGCCTGTTTTATAAGAAAGTATGGAATATCTCATGTAACTTACTGAATACTGTACTGAAAGTGAAAACCAGAATGGTTGTATGGGTATTTGAAGTACAATTTCTACTGAACGTGTATCACTTTCACACCATCGTAAAGCCAAAAAATTCCAGTCAGGCCATCATAGGTCGGGGACTGTCTGTATGAATGCCTTGCTTTTATTATAGCATTCTCTATTTTCTCTTGTACTGGTAATTTTTGAACAGTTATATTTACCAGTTTTGTAAATTCCTTGAGAACAGTTTTGTATTTTCTTCAAAACCTAGGACTGTAGTATACAGTAACTGCTTAATACAATATTTGTTAAATGAAGAACAAAAAATACATGGCTAGGCTACTCAGGTCATAACCACAAAATGATTTCTTTAAACTGCGTAATTGGAAGTTACTGTTTTTTCAAAAAAGTATGTCCACAGTATTATGTCATTAATTACTGTACCCTGAGGAATTACTGCTGCTGCTAATCTTTTGGATTCAGTACTTAGAGACATAAATATAAGTGACATTAGCACTGCTACTGTTCAACAAGATTACAAAATAGAAAGTAGATGTACAAGCAGATGTTGGAAAATATCCTCAAAGATAACAAAATGTAGAATATCTTACTAGGCCTGGTTCAGGGACATAGTCTAAGCTGAAGCTGCCACACATGGTGTTTGATTTCATGGCACACTCTTCTGCAGAACTGGAAAGAGATGTGTCTACTTTGGGGCATTTTCTTGGAAATTTTTTAAAAAATGTGTCTATGATTGATTTTTAAAAAGATAATTAAGGCCAGGCACGGTGGCTTACACCTGTAATCCCAGCACTTTGGGAGGCCGAGGCGGGCGGATCATGAGGTCTGGAGTTCAAGACCATCCTGGCCAACATGGGGAAACTCTGTCTCTACTAAAAATACAAAAAACGAGCTGGGCATGGTGGCACACACCTGTGGTCCCAGCTACTTGGGAGGCTGAGGCAGGAGAATCGTTTGAACCCGGGAGGCGGAGGTTGCAGTGAGCCCAGATCATTCCACTGCACTCCAGCCTGGTGACAGAGCGAGACTCGGTCTCAAAAGAAAAAAAAAAAAAAAAGATAATTAAAAGAAACAATACATGCTATTGTATTGGATAGATAAAACAGAGTTTCATGTGACAAAACCTGTACATAAAAATATTTCTTATTGTTTAATCATCGTTTTGTGTATGTGGATCACTATGGAATACTGAGCTCAGAAAATAAATTACTTTTCTTTTTCAAAACATTGGATTGGTAGTTTCATCTCGTTTTAGGTAATATTGATTTATCCTAATTGGTAAAAACAACCTAGATACTATATATATTTAATTTAAGTACCTTGTAGTTCCATGGAAAACAAACTGATAAAATTTTAAGAGTAAATTGACTAAATAAATATAGATTATACTTAAATTTTTTTCTCTATGAACTGGCTTTACAGATGTACTTTAACATTTAATATACCAACATATTTTTGAAAAAAGAATCCATTTTTGTGCAACATGTTTCTAAGTGAACAGTATGACTTCAGATTTTTAAGAGAGTTAACAAAATAATAAGCATTGGATATATTTACCTTTTTTCAAATGTTGTAACAAATTTACCAAAACGCACCACACACACACACACACACACACACACACACTACACAACATCAAACAACAGAAAATGGGATTCTCTCTGTGTCTGTGTTCCACAGTCAGTACCACTACCACTACTACAGTTTGCTTTTATTATAGCATTATCAATTTTCTGCAAATAAGCCTACATGTCTTATAATTCTACATGTTTATATTACACAGTAATTGAGGAAAAACTAAATATTTTTGAAAGTACATTTAAAATACTACTTTAGAACAATTAATCTGCTTGGGTATACAAAATGAAAGCCAGTTGTTAGAAATCTCTTATACTCCAAAAATTAAAAGAGTGTTAAATGTCAAGGGTTAGACCTGGACTAGAAGCGTGGGTCACTTGGTGGATGACCATGCAACTCAAGAAGAGGAAGAGTGGATTTAGAATTCAAGATAGAGATGAAACACTCATGTACTTAGTATGTGTGAAATTTAGGAGAGGGAGCTGAGCTTGATGGAGCCACGAGTTGCAGTAGCTGAAGCCATGGCTGTGGATAAAGATCCCAAGAGAATGTGAAAAATGAAACGTGATATAGAAAGTGGAGAAGAAAGGGAATATGGGGACCACTGCACACAAAGGAAATAATATATGTTGTCAACTGCCAACAGCGATGTGTGGAACAGTGGTCTTTACTACATCCTTCTCCAGCTGACCCACCGTCCACAAGAACTTATGCATGCTTCCTTTGCTCTGCTCCACCCATGCTCGGTTCATGGTAATTGACATGGCTGTTTCATATCTATTAGCTCACTAGACTGAGCTTACCATTGGGATAGCCAACAACAGCAGTGAACCCTAAATCCTGACGACCCTATCAGCACTTAAGGAGAGCTGGGGAATGAAACTGGAATTCTTTTGGGGCCAGATCATTAACTCATATCTAGTGACACCCCATTTTCCCTCTGGAAAAGTTAATTGTTATGCAATTAGCCTTACAGAATGGAGCATTTCTGTTGGTTTGCTAAAACTGTTAAGCCAAAATAGGGCACAAGTGCAAGTCCTGGCTTCAGAAGTTGGCTGTACCTTCCCTTCTGCAGTACAAGGTGAACATCTGTAAAGAAGAGTGCAATGTCCCGGGTGTGTTTAAACTGACTGCCTTGGCCTCAAACTAAAGCTGTTAAGCCAAAACAGGGCACAAGTGCAAGTCCTGGTTCCAGAATTGGCTGCACCTTCTTTTCTGCAGTATGAGGTGAACATCTGTAAAGAAGAGTACAGTATCCCTGGTGTGTTTACACTGACTGCCTTGTCTTCAGGGATCATTAGATTTCAAAGAAAAAAAGTCACAATATCCTTTGCATGGACCAGATGATGAGAAACTAAATTGTAATTTGGAATTCATTTACAAGAAAAGGCCTGAATGGTTTTCCCATGGACAGGATCTTGGAGGTTAGGAATACTAAATCCTGTGCCCAGCTCAGTCTCTCTGACTGACTAGGGAACATTGTCTTCAGACTACAGAAGTTGCAACCCTAACCCCAAAGCATGAGATATTCAAACCTTTCGAAGGGTGTGATGTTTCCAGGTAATTTGGCTTGGCGCAGGGATTGCATTTATGCCCAACTTTGGCTAAGCGATTTTAGTAGTCCAACAAAAATGCTCTGTTCTGTAAAGCTAATTGCAAAACAATATCTTCACTTCTCCAGATGGAAAACGGGATATGAAAATCCACCAAAGGAAAGAAATATCATTTCCCACACTATGGCTCTGCAATCTTAGAATGGTTTCATGAATATTATGTATGTGCAGTAAACATTTATGACCGTATTTAGGTCCAAGCAGCATGAGGGATTTTGTGCTAGTAGTTGTTGATGAGCACTACAAATAGGAATCCTTTATATCTGAGGTATCCATAGTAACTAAGTAGGGCCCATTTCCATCATGCTTATTTGCTTCCAACCTGCCAACCATGCTTAGACTCTGAGGGCTCCAGGATTCCTAATTCATAAAAAAACACCCCAGAGAGGTGGGTAAGTGCTTTTCAGCAAAAGCAAACTTAAGCAAGTGATTTTAAGAGATTTGAAGAGTGCTACATGGCAGCCAAGATGATAATTTTTGGCCCAAACATAAATTTAATTGAGTAGTGTTATAAAGACAAAATTACATAGCCAGAAACAGAATTATGAGCATTAGGAAAATAATAGTGTTGTCTTGCATCTCCTTGAAATCCCCTGTTATGTTACTCACTCCACTGTTGACTATTTTGTAGGTAGCACACGTTCACCTTGCATTTGGCAGAGAACACCAGCTTTGTTATGAATGCTCACAGTTTTTGTAATACAGGGAAATATTTAACATACTAGGGAAAAAAGGTTTAAATTCATTAACATTAATATTGTAATGTTCACATAATCCTCTTAGGACACACTCACTAAAGTGATTTTATAGTGTTTCCATTTAACACACATAGTAGCTTTTCTTATGGATTGTATGTGCAGTGCCGTTGAACAGAAGCATAAAATTGTCAGTGGCCTATATTTTTTAGATTATTTAACTATGATTAGAAATATTTTGATCCATTTTTTTCACTTCATCTCTTTTTCATATTAGTGCACACTTGACCCTTGAACAATACAGGTTTGAGCTGGACGGGTCCACTTATATGCAGATTTCTTTCAATAAAAGTTACACCGAGTGCTCCTGCCTCTCCTGCCTCTTCCACCTCTTCTCCCTTTTCTGCCTCTGTTACCCCTGAAACAGCAAGACCAACCCCTCCTCATCCTCAGCCTACTCAACATGAAGAAGATAAAGATGATCCATTTCCACTTAATGAATAGTGAACAAATTTTCTCTTCTTATTTTCTTCTTTGTAGTTTACATGTAGTTTGTAAGAATGCAGTATATAATAATATAACATACAAAATATTTGTTAATCGACTGTGTTATCAGTAAGGCTTGCAGTCAACAGTAGGCTATTAGTAGTTAAGTTTTGTGGAGTCAAAAGTTTTGCGTGGATTTTTGTTGGATTTCTGACTTCACAGGGAGTCAGTGCACCAACCCCTGCATTGTTCCAGGGTCAATTGTATTTGTGTCTGATTTCATGAGGGTGAACTTTTTATACTATACTTTTACAGATAGAAATGAAAGTACTTAGTAATAATTGAATGTATGTACAGTAAAAATATTATAACTGTTGTTCTAAAATAATTATATTAAATTGAAACCTAAGTTAGTCTTCAGGCTTTTTAAGGTTTTGAAATTTGAACTGGAATGTGAAGCAGAATGCACTAGAATAACGTTTCTCCTTTCTCCAGTGTCAAGATGGGAAGGCACACATTCTAAGAGTCTGTATCCCCATCTATTTTTCACTAATATTCAAGCTATAGTTACTGGCTAAAATGATGAAGCATCAAAATTTGTGAACTCTGGGAATCATAGCAAGTGTATAACTATAATTCTTTTGTGTCTAAGGAGGGTGGACCTCTATATTAGAGAGAAAATTTACAAATGTTGAGGATAAATGGAAATTGAGATTGACTCCTAAGGAAACATCTGTTCACTCACGCAGCAAACATTTATCCCACTCTGCTAATGCTAGGCACTGTGCTAGATATTTGGAGAGACACTGGGGAAAAGCCTAAGGTCTCTAGTCTTGTGGCTCTTACATTCTAGAGAGGGATTACAAATGGTGGCATAGTTATTAAAAAAATAGAGATGATGATTTCAAGACATGATAAGAGCGAAGAAGAAAAGTGAACCAAGTTAATGTAATGGAGAGTATTGGAGTGGGCAAGGCTGCTTTAGATCAGAGAGTCTGGGTGGACTTGACGGAGGAGGTCATGGATAGCCTTGCAGCTGGTAGTCCTGTGGGCAACATTAACAGCAGATAGAATGAGAGGGTTAGGGGCTAACTGAGCATTCACCTTTGTCTTCTTTTTCCCCTCGGTTATGAGTGTGACTAAGCGGAACATTCAAGAGAGATGTTGCAGGTGTCGTAACAGTCATGTAAAAGGCAAGATGATTCATTGTATCTGTTCTTTTTGTGATACTCGTGTGACTACCTATAAGCTTCAAAGTGAAATAAACATTACCTCTTCTACCTTAGCCCGCTTCTCATCATTACAAATTTAAGAAGGCAATTATTAATGTGAACAGTCATTCTTCTTTTCAGCAGTGCTAACTTAAAAAAAAATCACTAGCACTTAGCTGAGATGCAGCTGACATGTACCAAGATTGCTTGCCATTGCCCTCTCAACCCATCTGAGTCTAATTTTTCTTTCTGCTGCTGTTTTCCTTCTGCTGCCGTTTTTCTTTCTGCTGCTATCAAGATGGGAACATGTGCCTTCCCATCTTGACACTAGTAGAGAGAGAGATTGAGAGAGTGAGGGGGCAGAAATCAGTTCTGATTTTCTAGTTTCTAAACACTGCAGAAGAACAAAGTAGAGAAGAAAGAGGAGAGTGTGTGAGGAAAGAAGTGGCAAGAGATGCATGAGATAACTTAGCAAGGAGTTAAATCACTAGCTCACATAATGACAAAGAAATTGACACTCTAAATTGAGAGCCTGCCATTTTTGTTAACTGGTATCCCTGAATGTAGCTAATGGCACAAGCCACATAGAAACAGCGCTTGTCCTGTTTTTGTAATGAGCAGAAATCTAGCCCACTGAGACATTGAGTTCTTTTCTAACTTTTTGCTCTGTTGAGAGCATCTTTGCTTTTGGATACAAAGGCAGCATGAAAATCCGGAGGCCTTCTCAGGAAGGGGAACTTCTAGGAACTTAATCTGTTAGTGGGAGAGCCAGGAACCAGCACACTTGGAGTGTTATCTGAGCAGGAGGAGTCAGAATTGGCTGGCCAGTTTTCCCTTAATGAGTGTTTATTATGTTTAAGCTACAGAACTAATTACTGTGAAAAGACATAAAGGAACAAGAAGACCAAAATCGTATCCTCATGATGCTGACAAATCAGTTGGACTGAGCACACATGAATCAACTGAAGAACACTTCTGCCAAGTTCAAGTTGTGTAAAAGTGGAGGATATGAGTCTTGTGGGGACACAGAGTTGAGGCATGAGCTATTAGTCAGAGCCGTAAGGCTGCCTGCAGGAGAAGAACTTTGGATGGAGTTTTGAAGGAAGTGAGGAAAAGATCTGAATTAACGTTATTAATACATAAAGCTTGTCATCTGAACAGGACTAGAAGCATCTCGAGGGTAAGAACGTGCCTTCTCTTTCTTACACATTCCCTGAAGACCCACGTTCCTTGTTGGGCACTCTGTAACAGTATTTACTAAGCAGTTGAATACCTGGACATGGGCACCATGTTGCTAAGTTGATTAAAGGTTTATCTTCCACTCTGCCACTGCCCATAGCACAAAGTGGAAACATGTCACAAGCACCTTGTAGATCTGTCCCTTTTTTCTTCTGATGTTCACCCTCCTTTTGAGCTCTTTTTCTCTCCAACATTGCTTAGAAAATAATCTTTCTGCATCTGAGAGGGAGCAAATATTCAGTAACTTTCTGCCGTTGGCCTCCCTAAAGAGGAGAATCTGCTGAATGCCACCGGAAATGTAAGGATCTCTTGTGACAGTAACGTCTCAGGGGAAAACTAGTGGTTAAATTGTTAATTCTTTGCGTCTGAAACTTTTTTCATTTGCAGTGCAGATAAGTGCCTGATCTTAGAGTATCATGTTTCTGACTTCTTTGGTCTGGCTTCATTTTTTTTTTTTTTTCCAAAATGCCGCTTTCATTTGTTCTTAGAGTTCAGAACATGTCAGAGAGCTTCTCTGAGCAGTAGGTGATTTTACAGAGCCCACAGAGAAGGAAAACTAAATGTCATCCCAGATGTAGTCCACTACGATCAGGGAGGAGTCAGATTACTCTCCAGGCTTTGCTGTGTCTGCTTGTGAAACAGGAAAGGGACCTTATTTGGGCCCAAAGCACCACCTACGTTGAATATGGAGGAAATTTGAAGCAAGAGTTTCTTTTTATAGGTACTGTGTACATAATCACCATTTTCTCCATGGTTCTTATCCAATTCAGTGCGTCTTTAGGGATGGCTTATGGAATCATGATATAGCAGAAAAATACAGGTGATATCAGTCTTGCCTGTTTCTACCTAACTCTTTCATTTAAACTCTCACTAGAATCTATAGGAACTGTTAGCATAAATTTTAATAAGTTGTCGACTAGGTGATTAGTGGTATTTATTGGTTATTTTTGACAAAATAAGGGAATCATCAAATTTCGAGTTGAGAAGTAAAGTAATAATTTATGCCAAACCCCAAATGTAGACAAGGTCACATTATAAACATTAATGCTGTCCCAAACTGCCAATGCATTGCATACAAGTGAGTCTAGTAGGTTACCGCTGAGTGCCTCTACTTAATGCTTTAAGAGGTTGGCATTGGTAAGCCACTACATTTTCTTGATCAATGAGGCAGAAACCCCTTTGCAAAACACTCAGCTGATGAAAAGATTAGCTAGAATGACTCTAGGAACTGTCTTCTAAGGATCTGACTCATTCATTCCCTTTTCTTTCTTTCTTTCTTTTTTTTTTTTTTTGGTAGGGTTCTCTGGGCCAAGTTAGTTCGAGTATGTATCATTTAAAATAGGATATTACCATCACCATCATCATGTACATTCGTAAATCAAAGCAAGATTAGAGAAGGAATATGGTGGATCACAGAGCAACTCAGAAAGATGACAGCAACAACTAGGAAATGAAACACCATGGTTGTATTTCAGGAACCCTACCCAGCAGATAGGAATTACCATAGCTCCTAAAATTCCATCTGGGTGGTTGATGGAGCCTCAAGTAATCTGACACCATAGCCCACACTCCCCTCTTGCTACCTGCTGAAGTTAGCAGGGAAAAGTCAAAGAGGGTGCTGTCAGTGGAGTCAGTTCTGAGGGATCATAGTGAACCACCCTCCATTGCACTGACTCTTTCCCACAAAATGGGCTAGAGACAACAGCTCTCCTTATGTATTTAAGAAAGAATGGTCAAAAAATACAATTCACATTTTTTTCTGATGTACACCATTTTGACAATGTTTCACCATGTAGGTAATATGAATGGGGGCATTTAAACACAGTCCTGTTTAATATCCTTAGCCAGTACTTATTAAATGCCTACCAAGCCCAGCACTGTTCTAGAAACCTCAAAATACACCTTTAAAAACACATTTTATTGACAGTTGTATAAATGAAGAAAACAAGTCTCCGAAAATTAAAGTAACTTGCACAGATACACAAGCTAGAAAGTAATAAAACTGAATTTTGAACCCAGGTCTGTCAGACTCCAAAGTCCATGATTTTCTGCTCCATATGGCCAACCCAGTTAGAAAGGTTATAAAAAATCTTAACAGTTTTTCAGCCCTTCTCACACTTAGCTTTAAGATTAAAGTATTGGTCACGATTTGAAAAAAACAAAAAACAAAAAAAAAAGTGGTGTACAATATTCCAGCTATATTCAATAAACATTTGTTGAACACAACACATGTATATACAGGTCACTGTTACAGGTGTGTGTATAAGTAAATATAATATGGTCCTTAGCTTTAAGACCTTACAGTCTAGGGGTAGATATGCATATCCATACAACTTCTATTTATTTTTGAACTTCGACTATGTGTCAGGTGTTACGCTGAGCACGTTGTCTTGATTTATTATTTAATCCTTACAAGAGCCACGTAAGGTAGTGGTTTCAGAAATATTTTTGCCGAAATGTAAATAGTAAAAAACAATATGCGAAGCCTTTATTCCAACTAGGTAAAATAAGGAAGGCTTTACAAAGGAGTTGAATGACACTTCAGCTGAGCCCTAAAGAATGAATAGGATTCTAATAGAACAGCTGGGGGCAGGCGTGGTGGCTCACACCTGTAATCCCAGCACTTTGGGAGGTGGGCAGATCACATTAGGTCAGGAGTTTGAGACCAGCCTGGCCACCATGGCAAAAGCCCTTCTCTGCTAAAAATACAAAAATTAGCCGGGTGTGGTGGCACATTCCTGTAATCCCAGCCACTCGGAGGCTGAGGCAGGAAAATTGCTTGAACCCATGAGGTGGAGGTTTCATTGAGCCGAGATGGTGCCACTGCACTCCAGCCTGGGCAGGGGGAGACTCCATCTAAAAACAAAACAAACAAAACAGCTGGAAGAGGACTTTCCTGTGACAGGGCCTTTCATGTCATGTGAAAAGTAGGAGTAAATCAATGGAGGCAGGGAAATGTAGGGTGTATTTAGTAAGGGCAGCTAGTTTGGATTGGATAGTGTACATTAGAGACATACCATGAGTGAGGGAGTGAATGTGGACAGTGAACCTAAACGCTTAGTGGTAGCAGGTCACGAGGGCCGTGCATACATGCGTAAAGAGATTGGATGTTGCAGGAAATGGGAAGCTATTAAAGATTTCTAAGCAAGAGAATGACAGGTCAAATCCGACATGATTTGGAAAAAACGTAGGCTCAGTCAGAAGCCATAGTCTAATGACCAATGCATCATAATTATTTGCTACCCTAATTTTCTTCTTTAGAAGTCAGCTTTTAAAATATGTGTTTATAATACAGGTTTATACATTTTTACATGGTTGAAACAAAGAATAATAATATTTATTATGTAAGATTCAAATTTCAGTATCAACAAATAAAGTTTTCCTGGGCACAGTCGCACCTATTGGTTCACGTGTTGTCTACACCTGCCTTCCTACTACAGTGACAGAATTGAGTACCTGCCACAGAGACCATCTGCCCAACAAAGCCTGAATTATTTACCATCTGACCCTTAAGAGAAGAAGTTTGCTGACTCCTGCTCTATTGCGTCTTTCTGGCCCTCTTAATCCATTTGTGTGTGAATGGAAAATGAATTTAAGTTCATTAGTAGAAGCAAGAAACCTTTAGCTTGGCCTCCAGGTATTATTTGTTTTCCTTCTCATGAGAATTTTGAAAGTCCTGTATCTACATTCTCAAGGCTAAAGAATAATGAGGCAGAATATGTTTTCTCCATTACTATATCCCCTTCCTACGGGGATTCTGAAGGTGTGGTTTTCCCTCTAGGTGAGAGAACTATATTCCTTTTCTAGGCAGATTCCATTTTAGTTCACACTCAGGCTGTCAGATACACAGAACAATGTCACACAAGCTTCTTAAGACCTCTTAAAAATCACTTCCAGTTTGACTTCTGCCCATACCTTATTTTGTTAGTTTTCCTCAGAAAGGCTCGGGAATAGCAGAATAACCTTTGATTACCAACAATAGATTTAATTTTCCTATTTGATATGATGATGTCACAGAAAATAACCAATTGCTTTATGTGCTCTGTAGCTTTGTGCTTCACTGCATCATCACTTTCTTGGGTTTAGGGGTCTGTGGGCATAGCAAAAGAAGGTGTGACAGCCTGTCCTTGTTAGACTGAAGCCAGTCTGAAGTGGTAAGGAGGCAAGAGGATGCCAGCCAAATGAAACATATTCTCACCTCTCCAGATCTTTAATCCAGTCCGGAGCCTAGTGTGACTTGGCTTCTGCCCCCTTCATCCTTCCTAGGGTCCCCCTACACAAAGTCCTCTAAATAAGATCGCCAGTAACCTCTTAACTGCCAAATCCAGCAGACACTTCTCAGTCCTCGTCCTGATGTCTCTTCTGAAATATCTGACACATCAGCAGCGCCTCCTTATTTCAAACTTGCCCTCCTTGGATGCCTGAAGGTAAACCTGTCCTGTGTTTCTTCTCTTGTCAAGAAGTTCCTTGCACCTGGGAGGCTCTTCTCTCTCTACCTGCCCTCTGCACGTCGCTCGTCTCCAGGGTTATATCTGAGGTCTTCTATTTTTCATTCCATGGTGTTTATTCTGAGTTAGCTCCATGATATCTGTGTTTCAGTCACTGCCTGCATTGACTGACTGTATTCGTAGCTTATCTGAGTGCCATCATACACCCGGTCATCCTTGACTTGTCAGTCTCCTATTTCAACATTTGCAAAGTTCTGCTATTTATTACTCCTAAAGGTGCCTGGAGCTATATGTTTTGAGTTTTCTTTTCCTCCATTCCCACTTCCCCACTGCGACATTCTTTGTACAAGTCTTTATCTTCTCTCACTTAAACTATTTGCACCAGCCTCCTACTAGTTTTCCTGCTGTGTCTACTCTTCTTTGTCCAGCTTGCCTCCATTATTGCTGGAAGTGTTTTCTTCAGAACAGACACTCAATCACTCTCCTGCCAAAAATTGTCACTGGCTACCATTCACCCAACGGATAAAGTCTGAACTTCTTATGTTGATTATAGCATTGGGCCTAGTTTCTAATCTTGCCTCCTACCACCCACCAGTTGAAATCTTCACTTCCCTAGGACAGAAAGACCCGTTTTTCTGAAACTTACATTAGGTGTTTCACACTTGTGCTCTGATTGGTGAAGTCTTTACCTTTACTTCCATTTGGACCGATCTCAACACACCTCCCAAGACCCAGTTCAAATATGGTGCCCCCCCAACCCCTCCTGCAATTATTTCCTTCCTCTTTGCCTCATGGAAATTTGCACACACCTGAGGTAAAGGACATTCCAAGTCTACTATAATTATTTGTTTACATGTTTTTCATGCATGAGACTGTGT
Source organism: Papio anubis (assembly GCF_008728515.1). Classification (NCBI taxonomy): domain Eukaryota; kingdom Metazoa; phylum Chordata; class Mammalia; order Primates; family Cercopithecidae; genus Papio; species Papio anubis. The sequence goes on from NC_044984.1 coordinate 60,273,122, forward strand.
CTCATCTATCTTTGTATTTTCAATGCAGAGCATAGTGTGTGTCTTATAAAAAATATCCAAGGAATGAATGTGTCCAAGCCATGTGTCTGCACCTATACCGTGAGCCCTCTAGATTCTGTTGTCTGGTGTGTTAGAAATAAATAGTGCTTTGAGCACCAAATAGGGAAGCCATCAGCAGAAAAGGTTTATTTCCTTTTCTCAATATTTTTTTCGTATTGAATCTGGGCTAAGTGTAGATGGCTATAAATAGTCACTCATGAAGTCAAATGCACTTGTGGGATTGGAGGATAATATTTATTTTAGAAAAAAAGAAAGAAGGAAAAGAGGAGAGATGTCCAATGTCACTATTAGTGAATCACATATATTATACTTTAATTTCCCATGTAAATGTGAAAAGAGCTTAGTAGAAAGTAAGATATATAAAGCATGTCTACGTGTTTTATTATATGTATACATGTATATATGTAGATGCATACATATATTTAAATGTGACCATTATCACATTACTCTATGTTTTATTTTATTATATTCATCCTCATGAAATCATTGTTTTACCTCCAGTAATAAAGACAGGGAACTGAGGATTTATTTTCAAGTCTTGCTTGTGGTATTTGCCCGTGCTTGCACAACAGTAACAATAATGGTAGACCCATTTATTAGATGATTGAAAAGAGCAGGACACCCATGGAGGTTTAACATATGGTCGCTGCCCTTACAGAATTCAAAAATCACACACCAAAAAAGGTAGGTAACAATATAGGGTGGTTTGAGGTATGCCAACTAATGGCACACAGTTAGTGAGATTTTGTTTTTTTAATCTCTCGATAGCCTACTATAGCACTTTGCAGACACTGGATAAATATTTGCTGAATGAGTGGACAGTAAAACAGAAGCAAATTTGTACTAATTTTTCAATTACACTTTCTTCCTTGTATGCATTAAACTAGAGTTGGGTTTTGGGCTGTGTTTGTTGACACCAGCTTGTTGGGAATAAGAGTAAGAATTTATCCTTTACAGTTTCATAGATCTCATTTATCATCTACAAGAAAAGAAAACTCATTTTTGTTTTGTAAACTTCAAATGTAAATTAATAAATATATAATATAAATAATAAAGCTATATAAATAATAGGTATATATAATGTATAACATTTAAAGCTATATAAAGTCTACTACTTAGTTGAAGACTTTGTCACTCTTGCTGAGACACATTGAGTGAAAATATATATAAAAGGCTTTAATGATGTGAGGTGAATACTCAAGAAATTTTAATCATCTTCTTTTCAGTGGTAACGAATTGCGCTCATACAACAAAGCCTAGGTTTCCAGCAGGAAGCAAACCATTTGAAGATGTGGTGCCCTTTAGAAATTGTTTAGAATCTTTTTCAGAAGGAGGTGTAGTGTGACTCCAGGTGCCTCTCCAACCTTGTTGAAGTGAGTGCAGGTGACCTCTATGTACTTGTTCTTCAAGCTGCTTTATAATAAGCAGCTCGCTACCCCGATTTACCCACAGAACCACCTTAAGTCTTGGCAAGATAGCTTTAAAAAAAAATAAAGTAATGGATAATCATAGTTCAAACTCATTTGTTTTTCTGTATACATACATACAGGTAAACATTTTCACAAGTACGCTTAAAAATAGTAGAAGAGTTTAAAGATTTGCCCCAATGGGCTCGTCTCCCTTTTCCAGTTTGGTGCTCCATCTCAGAAAAAGAGAGTCACACTTTGAGACAGATGTAGCTCTTTCTACAGATTTTTCCAGAGCAAGAAAATTGGGATCTCACACACCTGCAGTACTTATTTTATCTTCTCAATTCCCTTTATTCAACCAGAAAGGTTTCCCCCCACCAGTAATACTCTTTTAGAATTATCATGTAGCTTGATGCTATGGCCATAATGGGTTTTGTCTTGTTTTGTTTAATCACAGATGTAAAAATAAAAAGAAATGCTTATATTTAAATAGAGTTAATACAAGTAATTGTCTCAAAGTAGTCCCAAATTAATTTTTACTCCCTCATGCTCATACGAGAAAATATACTGACAGTGGCTTAGTACTTGCTTGCTTTGCTTATCTTGCTGGCAATAATACCAGATATATTTTATTTAATTGAATAGCTGTGTTCCTGAGTGAGTAAATGATATTATTCTAAGTTGATCTATTTACATACACTGGAACTTGCAGTTTATAACAACTGTTAGTTTATTATTTCAAAGATTATACTGTGTTGCAAAGAAATATTTTATTCAGATTTTCATATATTCAGTTTTGTCTGTTTGTTTGTTTTGAGACAAAGTCACTCTCTGTTGCCCAGGTTGGAGTGCAGTGGTGTGATCTCGGCTCACTGCAACCTCCACCTTATGAGTTCAAGCCATTCTCCTGCCTCAGGCTCCTGAGTAGTTGGGATTGTGGGCATGTACCACCATGCCTGGCTATTTTTTTGTTGTTTTTTTTTTTTTTTTTTTTTTTTGTGAGACGGAGTCTCGCTCTGTCGCCCAGGCTGGAGTGCAGTGGCCGGATCTCAGCTCACTGCAAGCTCCGCCTCCCGGGTTTACGCCATTCTCCTGCCTCAGCCTCCCGAGTAGCTGGGACTACAGACGCCCGCCACCTCGCCCGGCTAGTTTTTTGTATTTTTTAGCAGAGACGGGGTTTCACCAAGTTGGCCAGGCTGGCCTCGACCTCCTGACTTCAGGTGATCTGCCTGACTCGCCTCCAAGGTGCTGGGATTATAGGCGTGAGCCACTGTGCCCGGCCTTGTCTGGTTTTTTAATACCGATGGCCTACGTAAACCATCAGTCAACTATCTATGAGTTTGAACTACCAACTTGGTGGATGTTTTTCTTTTTTTATTTGCTTGTTTTCTTTGAATTATTTTTACTATCATTAGAGAATGGGCAAAGTTATTTAGTAGAGAATGAGCTCATCTCTGCTACTTCAGCTATTTTTAGAATCTGATTTTTTTTTTTAAAGTGGTTGGAGGAAAGAAATGAAACTGTATTCAACTAGGCTGACCTTGGTTGCCATTATCATGGGGATTGGTGAGTTTTTCTCTTTGTTGATGTCTTCAGTTTTCAACAAAATTGCTTCTTTGGAAGTTTCTGCTTTTTCTCCCAAACTGGTTATATAGGAATGTAGTAGGTACAGGTAATTCCATTATATAAATGCGTATTTATAAATGATTTACTTAGCTGTTCCAGCTTGTTAGTTAAATATGTATTTAAGGCCCATTAAATATATATATATAAAAAATAGAAACTCACAGAATGGATACTGAGTTGCTGAAAATTAGCCAATCATTTGAATTTAAATCTTTTCAGGAGTTTTTGCATTAGGAATTTACACCATATACTCACTCTGAAACCACGGCATGAAAAGTATGATTAGTCACATCTATTAAAATGGTGAAAGAAAATATTTGGTAATTTTGTATTAGCCAATAAGTTACTTTGCACAAGGCAATTGTGAATACTCTTTCTGTTCCTAATCTTAATATGTACACAACTATACATTCAATATTTCTTTCAGGAAAACCAAATCCTACAACACCAAAAAGAGAGTCTAATTTGGTTGCTTTCTATTTCTCTTTGTATCATTTATAAAGCAGGCAAAGCAATTTCTGGCCTCTGAGTTTTGAAAACCATACAATCATTTCACCACTTAAGCCCAAACTTTCGAAATCAAATTTTTACCCTAAGAACAAATACTTTCACCATTTATAAACCTTTCAAATTAAGGTTTTGAGTAGAACTTTCCAGACAGCCTCTGGAAACCATAGCAACACATGTCCCTAAAGCACATTATATTATATGGTGCTCTACCATAGATGCCCAGTATTTGCCACAGAAGGAAGAGAACTTGTATTACCCCATAAGTAGACCAATTGGTCAGTGGAGGGGTGACAGGTGAGCAGTCAGCAAGGGTGCTGGAGGAGGGTGGCTGTGGGGGTGTGAAGGTTTAGTAGTAGAAAAAACTCTCACTCTGGGTTGCTGGGTGCTTGCTTTGCAGCCCTGGTTTGTGAAGTGATTTATGGGCCATACATCACCTTCCTGGTTGGCTTTGTTGACACCTTGTCACATTCTTGCTTAGGCTTGAGGAATTCATTGTTCTTGTTTGAACTGATAAGAACAAAAAAAAAAAAATGAAGAAAGAAAAAAGAAAGGTTTTCTCACTGAGACCTTGGGAAAAGCTAAGGGGGTGGAATGTTGACGTGGAGCGTCAGGCTGCACTTTCCCAAGCAATGCAGCCCTGTGTCTGCTGGCTGCTGCAGCGGCAGGGAATGCCATTAGGAGTGCTGGCGGAAGCTTTATTTGCCCTGTGGAAGTAGTTTCCTGGCTTGGAGCTGTTCCTTTTTGCTAGAATGGTACTGTGGAGAGAGGCCTTAGGAGGGGTCAAGGAGAGAGGTTTTCCTTTGAGAGCTGGGATACATAATGGCTGAGAGGAGATTCCAGTGGGAGGTAAAATGACCCCGGCCACTGGGAGAATGTAAAACACACGGTGACTTGATGTGAGTTGGTCTCTCCAAAGTTCATCCTGCTGTACAGCATGCATTTTGGGCATGGTGCCATGCTGACCTTTCTCCTTTAATGTGTAGTGCCCCATGCTTCACTTAGTATTTTGGCAGCCTGCACACAGAGGCTGGCATTTGAGCCCAGTGCTTTGAAGAGAGCAAAAAAGTTTCAAAATGGGAACTCTTCAAGTCATTGGTTATACATAGGGTATTATCTCCCACGTCAATGGAGCAATGGATGACCTGCCTGTTTTGTTTTTTTTTTTTTAGACCTCTTCCCTTTTGTCTTTGCTTCAAAAAAAGTTAATACATTAAACTATTTTTCATCCAAGAGAAGTAAACAGGTCAGATCCTATGTTCCATATCATGGGATTGTAAATGCTCATATTTCCTTTTGTGAAAATATGTTTTGTTTAAGAGCAGCCAACTGTGAACATACTGCATTCACTAATATTCTCTGTCATCATGCTACTGTTGATTGGAAGGAGAAGAACCTACTTGCACCCCAGCCAAGGGTGAGGTGTCCTGGGGAGTGTTCACACTTTTGTGTTATACTGTTAACAAGTTCATGTGTAATGTAATAAATCACTTTACCTGGAAGCGCCATTCACACATCCCCCCTATGAACCCCATTTTGAACCTGAGCCATAGAAAACTGTTTCTAAAACTGTTTCTAAGCTCCTTAAAATGGTTCTCTGCAACAATGTTTCTTACAGAATGAGGATGTATAAACTTGTTATAATGTACTTGACTTTCCAAGTGGTCCCTGTAAACAAGGGATGCTTGAAGAACTGCCAAGCTAGGTAGCCAGAGATTGGGATTGAAGAGCTGACATTGTTCTAACACTGAATGCAAATGGAAATTACCTAATACATGTGTAATAGTAAAGCTTATAAACGTGTAACAGTATAGCAATTGCAGGATTAAAATAAGAAGCAAATTTTGGAAAGTGCACACTTTTTCTTTTGGGTCATCTACCTTGGTATGAAGTGATATTTCGAATAACATTTAAATATCTAAATATATGTATTGCCATAATATTGACACCAAACTTTTAACACATATCTGTTTTTAAAAATCTACAAGCCCAGTTTCCTCAGTTTCTTTATAACTCTGATGAGCCTGCCAGTTCTGCCTTTGCTTTTTTTCCCAACTTGGAATCTACTCTGGTTTCCAGAATTAGGTTTATTGACAGTGTTTCACTGCTCTCTGCTGGAGAAGCCCAAAGCCAAGCCAGGCATCTAAGGCTCTAATGACTTGCAAGGAATGCAGGTGAGATGGTTCAGCTGATAAACTCCCGGCCTTGGAAATTAAACTCAACACAAGACTTATTCATACTAGTCGAAGATCACAGTTTGCAAGCTGTGCTGTACGGGCTAGAAATGGGTTTCTCAGAGAGTAGTATAGGTAAGATAGAAAGTATAATACTGCCTAAGCTCCAATTTCTTACTTCGAATGTCCTTTGTAAAGATATCCTATATAATGTTGCACAGAAACTGTGCAGTTTCTCAAGTCAATTTTCATCCTTCCATTTTTGACACATAGATATAAACTTAATTGTGGTATGTACATCTGAGACAGTAATCAACCATTCCCTCTGAAAGAAAAAAAAAAGAATTTTATTTTTATTTTTGAGACAGTGTCGAGCTCTGTCGCCCAGGCAGAAGTGCAGTGGCATGATCATGGCTCACTGCAGCCTTGACTTCCCAGGCTCTGATGATCCTCCCTTCTCAGCCTCCCAAGTAGCTGGGACTACAGGCATGTGCCACCATACCCAGCAAATTTTTTGTATTTTTTTTTTTGGTAGTGATAGGGCTTCACCATGTTGCCCAGGCTGGTCTCGAATTCCGGGGCTCAAGCAATTCACCCACCTTGTCCCCGCAGAGTGCTGGGATTACAGGTGTGAGACACCATGCCTGGCAATAAAGCGCTTTTAACCAAAATATGTCAAATTCGAAACAAACTATATATAAAGATTTTTTTCTTCTGAACTTCATATTTAGTATGTCCATGACCAGAAAAAAGAGAACAAGAGTATTTACCAAGTAAGCAAAAGTGAGTTATGACATTTTTTTCATGAAACTTTTCTAGGTAGGAATAAACATTACTTTACATCTTGATTTGCATGAACACAAAACTCTACCATAATCTAGATGCCATACTTCTCAAATTTAAAACAAAAGAACAAAAACAAAAACAGTAAACACTTTAGGTGACTGTTGTTTTAAATGTCTATATTAAGCATATATGTACACATATATTTATGCATGTGTGGATGTGTGTTTATACACATATTCTATGTATATATCCTTGGTATATATCCAAGGGTATATGCTCCCATATACCCTTGGGAACAGGGAGCAAAGATCTAAGCATATCTCCACAGGGCTTTATGTTCTTTTCAGTCTGGTATCTTTTAACTTAAAAACAACTCGATGAATAGAAATCATAAAAGCCATCCTTACAACAGCATTAAAGTACTATTCTATTCTGTAGCATTCCAAGTGAATTATTGCTGTGCTGTCAAAGAAAACAAAAACATTTGGGAAGGACTGTTTATTTTACAGTGGTTGACCAAAAGTATGCAAGTGGTTATAAAAAAATGTAGACAGCTAACGATGGGAGGTGCCACTTGCACATTCTGAAATCCATTCACAAACCTTTGACACTAACTGTTGATCACTGGAGATAATATTAGAAGCAAAGCATTTTCCACAGGGAAAATCCTAGCACTATGAAAGCATTTCAGGTCAAAGTAAATAAATAAAACCTCTATCCCTCATCCTGTATCACTGGCATCTCCTCACTCACAGAACCTAATGGCATGATTGTTTCTTCCCAAGAAGAGCAAGAAAACTTTGCAAAAATATTTCTGTCAGAGGTTATGGCAATGAGGGATTTTTGTGCCATGAAACATGTGTTGCCCTTTGTATTTAAAGATTAAAATAAAAACTGCTTTTGACAATGTTAATAGATTCTTTCATTAAACAAATATTTCATTTTGAGCTATATGGGAAATTAGAGACATCAAACGCAGTCCCTGTATATTAAAGATAACAAAATGTATACTTAGGGAAGATAAATGACTTAAGGTTACACAGCAGGTAGCATGGAAGGATGAATTAGAAGTACTAGTTCAGTGTTTGTATTTGTATGTTTTGCCTCAGAATCAGACAATATACAGTTAAGACCTCATTGATATCTCCCGGTAAATGCTTATTTAATGTTTAAGAATTTTCATTGGTGGAGAGATTCTTATTCCAGGAGTCTAGGTCTTGGAGTTTAGGTTTCTTTTACTTAAAAAAACAAAAAGATTCCTCTGATAAGTGAAGATCCATTTAACTTTCTGGTGGATCATTCGGTAACTTTCGAGAAATGAGAATAATCATAACTGGCTCTATTTATCCTTAGCATGGGGTGAAAGATATGAAAAGTTCCTTGATATGACTGGCATGATTCTATCCCATAAAACCACTCGTAAATATCAGTTGAAATAATGCCTGTAGGGAAAAATTTCAAATGTCCTTTCTATCAATGCAGAAATGCCAGTGCAGCTTGTTTTCTGGGTGGTATGTAAGTTGTAGACAGGCACCACATTGTAGACATATTATGGTGGTGCGGTGAATTGACAGGCAGTTTACCACCATTTCCATGTATTAGATTATGTGTACCTCTGGCTATCCTGAGCCTTTGCCCCCAGAGTGGAGATAGTGAAAGAGAAGGAGAGAGGGACAAGAACTCCTCGCATCCGTGCCCCTACCTCAGCAGCTCCTCCTCCTTGTCTCTGAGGGTCTCCAGAGTTTGAGTTTGGTGTCATGTTGGCCCAAGAGACTGTTGTCCTTTTGACAGCTCGGCTGTTTGTGTCTCCAGAATGAAACAGAATCAAAATTTTTTCAGATGTAGCATCTGCCTTCCCTCCAACATCCTTGGGTTAATCACGTGCTTGCTGGCCAGGATATGTAAATAAGACTTGGCTAAAAACCCCTTAAAGGATTATGAAGCAATCTTGCTTAATAGTAGCAGAACAAAACAAAACAAAAAACCACTCCAACAAATCCTCCTGTGTGCTACCAAGTAATGGAAAGATCCAGTTATGACTGGAACTGTCCTGGCCTGAGTATTGTCCTAGACCCAGAGGGAGCGAAAGAGGGAGGGAGGAAGGGAGAAAGAGAGAGAGGGAGGGGGAGAGAGGGAGAGAGAGAGAGAGAGAGAGAGAGAGAGAGAGAGAGAGAGAGATAAGTATGAGAGGAGGAGAGAAATTGCTGAAGGAGAGCTTCACTCACTGACTCCGCACACATTCCCTCCCAGTGGTTGCTAATGAAGAGCCCGTGCTGGTGAAGGAAGCCTGCTGATCCCGGAACTGGCCTTGTGCGCATGTGGTGGGATGACAGACACATTCCCTTCCTTGAACTGCACTCTTTTCCTTTGCACTCAGAGGTGGCCAGAGAGAGCCCCGGGTAGGTCCCGGAGTATGTTCCATGCTGCATAAGACATGGAGAGATTCCAATTGCGGGGGTTCCTCCGTAGCCTTTGCAGCTGAACGTCTCCATCTCCTGTCCCTAGGCGGTCAGTCGCTGGCATGGCTCTGTGGAGTTTTACCTCCCAGTTGTCTATCACCAAAGCTGTCCACCCTGTCTGGAGGGGAATGAGCGTGGAAACCCCTGGCGGCTGTACTGACAAAAGCAACCTTAGTCAATGACAGAGTTGGGCAGGCGGCGAGGTCTTGCGGGCTGGCCTTTCTGCTGCTCGTAGGAGGATCATGTGCTGCTATTTCGGAGGTTCCTGCCAGTTGGCCCCTGCCCACCTTTTCTGTTCATACTGAAGCAGCCAGGAACTGAGAGAAAGAGGAAGCCTCGGCTGTGCTCCGGGCTGCGCTGCCAGGGTTGCGTCTGTAGTAGGTCCAGCAGCAAAAACAAAACAGGGCAGAGCCCAGGGAGGCCCCAGCCAGAGCAGCTGAGTGTGGAAACAAAGCAGCCCGCCCGCCCTGGGAAGCTGTCGCAGGCTGTGGAAGGCAACTTCTGGAGAGGCTGCATCCTCTTCAAGCCGGGAACCTGAGGCCCAGAGGACATGTGACATATCTGAGCAGTGACCAAGCCAGGAGTAGAAATGTCTTCTGAGGGCCTGTCCCCACTGCTGTTTGGTTTTAATTGCTCAGCTTTTAACAATGTAACCCTGGACAAGTGGCTTACTCTCCCCAGCCTCCATCTCATCTGTAAAATGGGGATGAGAAAATACCGCTAAGAATTGTTGTGACAATTACATGAGAAAGTATAAACAAAGCATGTGGCACAGTGCCCGGCCACTTAATGGGCCCTCAGTAAGTGTTGTCTAATTATGTGAACCAGAACTTGAGATGGAAGTGAAGCAGAAAAGATAGGGAGTTGTTCATAAATGCCTGATCTGCTAGGGAAATATTTTTTAAAGCAAGGCTACTTTTCACAAGGAGGGGTAGGCACACTTGAATTAAGATCAGATTGATTATATGTTTTTGTTCAGCTTTGATGTTGAAATGTCTAATCAAATGGCAGACTGTGCACCACTTCCAGGAAGAGCTCAACTCCAACTAGGAGGAAGCAGGTAACGTGAGCCGTGGCATCTTCGCCATTTAGATTTCCCGAATCTTTGTTTATCTTCGTTGTCTGAACCTTCCCAACAGAGTTTAAAATATTCAACTTCAAAGTTACATTCTGATGGAAAACACGTCCTAAGAGGCTGAAGGCTTGCTCTAGGAGGTGAAAGAAGAGGAGAGGCGATGGATCACACCACATTTGTGGAAAACGTTAATGCTATGTGATCTTGCCTCCTTAGACCCAGATAGATGCAAAGGATAAGGAACTCAGTTTATAAACTAATAACAGATACTCCAGAAGTGCTTTGCATCCTGTTCTGACACTAACTGGTTGTGATTCACTTGTTAAAGACAAGGATAACAACAGCAATACCATTTCTTGAGCCCTTACTGGGTGTCTGGTATTGTGCAAAGTACTCTCTCTATTACCTCAGTTTCCACAAGAACTTTTATGAAATATTTCTTCCTTTTGTGATGAGGAAAGTGAGACTTAGACAGAAGTTAAATAACTTGTTCAAGATCACTCAATTAATAAATGCTCCTATGCACCTAATCACTGTGCTATGTCCTGCTTACCCCTTAATGTTAACCTTAATCCTAACTTGAATTTAGGTTAATGTCTATGCGCACTGCTGTTTTGTTCACCTGCAAATCAAGGGCTGTACTTACAGTTTTGCTAAGGCCACTTCTTTGAAAATTGTAAATATTTCCAGAAAGAGGCACAGTTTACAACAAACTTATTGCTTTCCAAATAAATTCTTCCCTATTAAAATCAATGTACCAGTTGTAATTTTCATACCTATGTATTGTTTAAGATAGAGAGTTCAGGACAGAATTGAAAACTGGGAAAAAGAATCTCGTGGTTTTGTTTGTTTGTTAGAGACATAGTCTCGCTCTGTCGCCCAGGCTGGAGTTCGGTAGCCCAATCTCAGCTCACCGCAACCTCCAACCTCCCAGGTTCAAGCAATTCTCTCGCCTCAGCCTCCCAGGTAACTGGGATTACAAGCGCGCACCGCCACGCTCAGCTAATTTTTGTGTTTTTAGTAGAGATGAGGTTTTGCCATGTTGGCCAGGTTGATCTCGAACTCCTGACCTCAAGTGATCCAGCCACCTCGGCCTCCCAAAGTGCTGGGATTACAGGTGTGAGCCACCAGGCCCAGCTCTCGTATTTTTGATATACAGATTGAATATCCCTAATTTGATAACCTGAAATCTGAAATGTTCCAACATCCAAAACTTTTTGAGCAGTTACATGATATTTGAATGAATTGCTCATAGGAACATTTTGGATTTCAGATTTCCAGATTAGAGATGTTGAAATCTGTAAGTGCAAGACAAATATTCCAAAATCCGAAGAAAATCAGAAATGCAAAACAGTTCTGGTCTCAAGCATTTCAGACACTCAGCCTGTATTTGTACGCTCATGGCTGTTGGGAAAAGTTAACACATTCACCAAATTGTGCTTGGCCAATTGATAATGACTAATCAATATTAATGCACGAGTATATGTACTTTTGCTGTCAAGGGCAAAATTTAAACTTTACTTGCACTAGTCTTTAACTCTAAGGAAACTTGTACATTTATGCGAGTAATTTGGTATCCTCAAGGTAAAAACTCCAAATAGTCAGCATTATTTACTGAGTGAAATTTCTCTATGAAGACTTTTCATATCCTAATGGAATTATGCTTCTAAATTCTCAATATTTATTAGTATCATTGAAATTTTGTGAATTAGACTCATCTAGATTAATATGTACTAGAATCGTTACCTGTATGAACTTGGACAAGTTTCTTAATCTATCTGGGCCTTAGTTGCCTCAGCTGCAAATTGGGAATGAAAATGGTATCATCATATTATAATGGCTGTTGAGACTGTTAAATGAGTTAGTTATGTAAAGTGCTTCAAATTGCAGCTGGCACATAGTAAGTGCTATATGTGTTAATTAATTGTACTAATCACTTGTGACTTTCAATTGATTCTATTTTAATTGATATATTCTATAATATAATTTGCTTCCTTCGTCTCCCTTTCATGTATACAAATTAAATTTGCATAGAAAGTCTTCTAAGAAATTTTCATTCTTCTACTTCACCCTCTCTTTAGCTCTGTAGTAAGTAATTTCTAACTGCTTATTTGTCCCTTAGAACTTTATCTAGAGAAGCTTTTGATATTAAGCTGTGACATATAATGGATGAAATTACAGTCATTGAATTTATTTTCTCTGAATTACTGATTATTTTAGGTAGAATTTATCTTCCTTTTTTTTTTCTGGTGCCCAAGTCTTAGAGAAACATGTTTTCAGCCCTGATCATGATAAATAGTGGGTTTTTTAAATGACATCACGAGATACATATTTCTCAGATACAAAGGATTGTTGTTATGTTCTTTTGGCCAGAAGACACTCATCTTCCTGGGAAATGTAGCCACAAAATGCTGGGTTTGAGTTTTATTAATATCCTTGTAGATGAAAAACAAAATGTTTCCCCTCTAAGTTTTTGTTCTTTTCCATTTGGCAAACCCGGTGATTTGCCACATGAGCCAATGTGTGTCTCATTTGCTTATTTTCTTGCGCACTAGCAGCCCTGGTGATAGCATCTGGAATGTGTGCAGTTCCTGGGAACAAATAGCATGTTGGAAAATGGTTGACTTGGTGGCAGCAGGATTGCTCATGCACCTGACAGCACATGCCACGTATCTCAAGCCATTTGCCTTTTGTAAAAGTGATTTTAAGATAGGCTGCCTCTCCCCAAATTTTTGTCCAAATAATAATAATAACAACAATGATAAGAAAAGATTTTTATGACCAGTGACTTTAATTTGAGAGTCAGATTTTCAAAATTATTTTGATATTTGAGCTGATGATATCAAATATGCCATGAAATTTTGTTTTGTTTTGAGGCAAATTACTCGGTTAAATGGGGAGGAACCCTCAGTTCTGGGAATTGCCCACTGCTTTCCTGGAAAACACATGAATAATCCACCCTCTTGTTTAGCATATAATCAAGAAATAACTTTAAGTATCCTTAGTCCAGCAGCCCAAGCTGTTGCTCTGCCTATGGAGTAGCCATTCTTTTATTCCTTTACTTTCCTAATAAACTTGCTTTCACTTACAAAAAAATTACTAGGTTAAACTGAATCAAGAAAAAGATCAGACTTTGAAAACTTGGTTTACATATATATTATATATGTTGCTTTATTTTCACCATTCTTAAAAACTGTTCATTGACTAAATGATACACAGATTTAAGAGGTTAGGAGACTGAATGGAATTTAGACCGGACTGTTCTTAAACTGCTTTCAAGCTCACATTTCACTTAAGAGTAGGGACTCCCTGTCACCCTTAGTCCCTGTTTCCTCCTTTTCTTTTGATTCATCATTCTTGCAGGGAATTACTGAGAAGGACGTGAGCTAAAAGACAACACAGAGGTATTCGAGGAAGGAGGTGTGAATCAAACCAGGCCAGACCATTGAGTTCCAGAGAAATTTCCAGACAAAGCTTCTCAACCCACCAGCCAAGACCCAACCCACAGCGGTCACTTTCACTCTGTCTTATCTTGAACATACTCTTGCTTTTTGAAGGCACAGTCTGTAGAATTCCACATTTTCTGTTTCATTCATTGCTTTCCTCAGTTTCCCTTAATAAGTAAGCAAGACTTGAACTACAGGTTATGAAATTCTTGGGATTAATGACTGAGCTAATTTAGAAAGAAATGCCTGTTCTTCATGGCCCAAAAATGTAGAAAGCCAATCACCTAACTCTACTTGGCAATTTAAATGATGCCTTTTCTATAAAGAGTTCATTACACAAACGCTGACCTCCCCTCCTCATAAAATGGATGATATTTTAGTGAGGCATTTCAAAGACGAAAGAGTCTGATGACTTGGCCTAAGGCTAGTTCAATGAAGGCAATGAAAACTTACCTTGGCTATTCTTTTTCGAGTTGGCATTCCAATGAGTCACCATATGGAAGAGGATTAAGAAAAATATTTTATACTTAGGCCAGGCACAGTGCTTCACACCTGTAATCCCAGCACTTTAGGAGGCCGAGGTGGGTGGATTACCTGAGGTCAGGAGTTCGAAACCAGCCTGGCAACATGGCAAACTCTCATCTCTACCAAAAATACAAAAATTAGCCTGGTGTGGTGGCGTGTACCTGTAATCCCAGTACTTTGGGAGGCTGAGGCCAGTGGATCACTTGAGGTCAGGAGTTTGAGACCAGCCTGGCCAACATAGTGAAACTCCATCTCTACTAAAAATATACAAAAATTAGCTGGGCATGGTGGTGCGAGTCTGTAGTCTCAGCAACTCGGGAGGCTGAGGCAGGAAAATCACTTGAACCCAGGAGGCAGAGGTTGCAGTGAGCCGAGATCGCGCCATTGCACTCCATCTCCAAAAAAAAAAAAAAAAAAAAAAAATTGCACTTAGGATTTGTAAAATCCTAAAAATCTTGAAGAACAATAGTTAAATCTTACCTTCTATAATTAAAATAATTAAATATTAAGGATTCTTTGGAGTTGCGTCATTAGGAGCTTTACAGTAAGATACCTTACTAATCAATATTAGCCTGCCACAGGTAAATTAAAAAAAAAAAAAAAGCAATGACAACAACATTTGAGTTTGTTAATCTAATTGCCCCTTCCTTGCCATCACTCCAAGGCATTAATGTGTCTTTAGATGACCCCATTAAGTTTTCTATTAGAATTTCCTCTCCATCTCTCTCATACACACACACACACACACACACACACACACACACACACACCCTAGCCATTGGTGTTTCCGAGATTATGAATCCTCTTTCCATGGTGGTTTGGGAACATAGGATATAGTTTATGAGTTGGGGAGACACAAATATGTTCTGAAAAAGAAACCTTCAAACCTACTGGGCGTGGTGGCTCACGCCTGTAATCCCAGCACTTTCGGAGGCCAAGGCAGGTGAATCACTTGAGGTCAGGAGTTTGAGACCAGCCTGGCCAACATGGTGAAACCCTGCCTCTACTAAAAATACAAAAGTTAGCTGGACACGGTGGTGTGCGCCTGTAATCCCAGCTACTCGGGAGGCTGAGGCACGATAATTGCTTGAAACCAGGAGGTGGAGGTGGCAACTAGCCAAGACGTTGCCACCGCACTCCAGCCTGGGAGGCAGAGTGAGAATCAGTCTCAAAAAAAAAAAAAAAGAAAAGAAAAGAAAGAAAGAAAAGAAAAGAAACTTTCAAATAAAACTATCTTTGACTAATAGACTCATTCATCCAATAGGAATAGAGTGCCCATGGTGTGCTAACTCTTATGACAATGATGACATAGGGACCCAGGGACCACCCTCCCATTAGAGGTGCACCATACTCAGCCCATCTAACTTCGAGCCTGCACTTTCCACCAATAATCAGCTGCCTTCTGTGCCCACACTAGGAGGAAGGATATATGCTTGATACTTTGTTTTATTATACTGTTAAATTTCATCATCACCCTACTCTTATCCACAAAAATTATCCAAAGTATTAAATGTTTCTTAAAAGAAATATTAGTTGTGCCCATTTTAATCTCCTAAACTTTATGACCTTTGTCCAATGTTCAACTAGATATTTAAGATTGCTTTCATTTGGCTTTTGGTAAGACTCATTTTTGGAATTAATACAGGATCACTATTTGTTCTCCTCAAGTCCCAGAAAAGAAAAAGGCTTTTTCCTACAAATCAAACTTCAGCATACCACGAGCTGCCAGTGTTATTTGCCATTTGTTCCTTATCTTTTCCAACAAAGTGACCTTAACTGAACCAGGAATGCTTAGATGTAGATGTGCACAGAGGACCCTTTTAGTTAATATATAGTAAATACATACCTAATAGGTAAATATGCCTATATATATATACACCCACAGATTTTTAATAAGTGAATATTCTAGAAAGTTGCCATTCCAAGAATGCTCACCGAAAACACAGTACACAAGGCCAACAAGGAATAAGATAGAATATTCCAGCTTGGCAGAATGGTGAGTGAATTGGGCTTTGACTTTAAAGAGGTAGGTAGGTGAGGAATTGTTGACAAACCTTAGTTTGAAAGTGGTTTATGTCATGGGAAAGTACGTATCAGGGCTGTTGTGAGGACTATCTTATTTCTTTCTCACAGTAACTCAGTGAGGTAGACACTGTTATCATCCTTATTTCACTGATTAACAAACCAAGGCACAATAAGGTAAAGTCATCTGCTGCAGGACTCAACCGCTGATGAATGAAAGAGCCAGGCAGGGCAGGCTGGCTTCAGAATTGTACTGTTCCACTTCCTATTTCTCCCTACATCCTAGCCCCACTCACATGGAAATCAGTCTGAAAAGTTCTTCTGTCTTATTCTGTAAAGACAATCCAGGCTGGGCGCGGCGGCTCACGCCTGTAATCCCAGCACTTTGGGAGGCCGAGACGGGCGGATCACGAGATCAGGAGATCGAGATCATCCTGGTTAACACGGTGAAACTCCGTCTCTACTAAAAATACAAAAAAAAAAAAAAAATTATCCGGGCTTGGTGGCAGGCGCCTGTAGTCCCAGCTACACGGGAGGCGTGAACCCGGGAGGTGGAGCTTGCAGTGAGCCAAGATCGCTCCACTGCACTCCAGCCTGGGTGACAGAGGGAGACTCCATCTCAAAAAAAAAAAAAAAAAAAGAGACAATCCAGGCCGTCTTCCTCCTAATTCTTACCCACTTGTATTTCTTCTATAATTGCTACAAAAATGGTCCTACACAACAACAACATTGTCAACTCACAGAGTACCAAAATAGCAAAGAACCTTACAAATTCCTCTGGGCTAATTTTATCAGCAAAACACTAAGCAAAATGAGAGTTGCCCAAGTCCTGAAAATCATTATGCCACAAAGTTAGTGGTTACCAAGTTCAGCCCACTATTTAAGTATAGCCATTTAAATAGGCCACTATTTAAAACATTGTGTTATCCCCATATACTCAACTCAACAGGACAGAGACCATGTTTTATGTCTCTTTGCATGTCTAGCCCTTACCACAGCACCTGAGACATATTCCTCAACAATTTATGCTTGTTGGATGAATGATGGACTGAATAAATTAACAGGTCTTAGCTTTTAGTTTTTTAAAAATTAAAAAGTTTAATCTTTCATTAATATATTCTTGTGATTTGATCAACGTAAAGAAGAGCAAGATCATCATCTAATATTATCCTGAATACTATTTAATATATTTCTATAATGTTGCCTAAGGTATATCTTTTGTTTTGTTTTTTTTTGTTTTGTCTGTATTACACAGTTGACTCAAGCAAGCTGTATATGCCATGAAAATCAGCATTGTTCTCCCTCACAACCCCCCACACACACATACCCAGCTTTCAGATAGATCTGAACTCCATGAAATGGAAGTCCTTCTTGGGTTAAGCTGAGATTGAGAGGACTATTTTACTGCTTCTTCAGTATATTCTTTTTTTTTTTTTTTTTTTGAGATGGAGTCTCACTCTGTCACCCAGGCTGAAGTGCAGTGGCGCAGTCTCGGCTCACTGCAACCTCCGCCTCCTGGTTCCAGCGATTCTCCTGCCTTAGCCTCCTGAGTAGCTGGGGTCCCAGGCACACATCACCATACCCGGCTGTTTTTGTATTTTTTGTAGAGACAGGGTTTCACTGTGTCACCTTGTCGGCCAGGCTAATCTCGGTCTCCTGACCTCAAGTGATCTGCCTGCCTCGGCCTCCCAAAGTGCTGGGATTATAGACGTGAGCAATAGCTCCCAGCCCACTTCTTCAATATATTCTTATATGTGAATTGAGCCTTCCATTTCTTCCCTTAGCTCCTCTTCCATCGATTGGAACCAGTTGACTTTTTAATGTAAAGTATAGAAACTCAGCCGCTCTAACCCTGTTTTGATTCCAAACCCTTGTACCTACCAGGCCATTTAGGAAGACTGGGATAAATAAGCATTGTAACTCTAGGGAGCTTTCTGGTTTCATGATCCATTTCTGCTTCTTAGGGGCCAGACAGTGCTAGGCTTACAGGAGGCTCAGCCAGAAAACTGGCAAGTCGATTAATCTGTAGTTAACCACAGCAATAAATGAACACAAAGGAAATGCAGATGTAAGTAGGGGATAAACTTTGAGTGGTTCCATCAGTAGTGATTCATGGTGTTGAACTACAATAATATTTTCCTCCACACACTCTCCCAGTTCCCATTGTGACCCTGGGGCAGCATTTGGGGAAGACAGTTAGGCTTGGGGGTGGGTTCTGTGGTCATGGCTGTGTAAGATTGGTCCTACGGCTGTTAATCTGGCTGACAAATGGTTCATCAACATGTATTGTTGAAAGTGACATGATGCACAGTGCTAGTTAAGAGAGTTGCGTAAATATTAAAATACCCAAGATGGGAGAAGAGCAGTTTTCCCGGCTTCTCCAAGTTTGAGCTGCAGAATCAGAAGTGGCAGAATAGAGAGAGAAGAGACAGGACACTAGCTTGGGTTCCAGCCCCAACTCTGCTGCCCTGTGCTGCGTGGCTGCAGCAAGTGACTTATCTAATAACTGTGGGTCTCAGTTTCCTCACTCATAGTACTAGTGATCATTTCTCAGGAGTATTAAATAAAAGCATGAGTTTAAAGAGCCTAGTCCCGTGCCCAGCACAACAGAGGCTACCCTCCAAAGGTCAATCCCTCTTTCTATGTGTTTCATCCTCTCTTGGCAGCCTGTTTGCTGCATCTCTTAGCTGACTTTTGTCCCTTCCTGCTCACTTAGTCAATTCAGAGATTACAGTTTGTACAATAATGCGCTGCCTTGTCTTCTCGCTGGTGAATCTGGACCGGAATGCTCTGCCTCTGCGCCGACGCTCACTCTGATGGTCTTGGCTGGAGGACAGAGGCTGCTGGCAAAAACCTAAGAGGGAACATACCGTGGTAGCAGCATGAAAGAATTTGGCAAGGAGGTGCTCGTCACATGATTGTGATTCATACTGTACTCTCAAAATGTGGCAGGAGGGCTAGGAGAGACTTTTAATGCCAGCACACAGAGCAGAGACACTCATTTTCAAACATCACATTCTTTTTATAGTACAGGCATGCCTCACAGGGAAAATATTGAACTTGGCCTGCCAGCACCACGAGAGTCGTCCCAACTGTGATTTTACTGCTTGAGTCACTCCCTGAATCAGATACTGGCTGCATGGAGGAAGTCTTCTATTAGGGATGCTTTGAAATTGTGTTTTTAATTAATTAACACCAACTCTGGGCAGGTTTTTCATTTACTCCTAGCAGACTCTTTTTTTTTTCTTTTCTTTTCTTTTCTTGCCTGAAACTTGTTAGACATTTTTGTAAGGTCTCAGTTGGATCGCTTTTAAGTATCTTGGTGAAAGAGTCATCTGTGTTGGGTGAAAGCAAAGGGACCCTTCAAAGTAGAGTTTGTCATCTCCGAGCAAATCTGATCCATGGGAACTGGGTCGTCAGGAAGAGTCCCTAAAAGTCTGGCATAACACTTTCTGATGCCTTCAGCCGTCCTCAATCCATTCATCCTGTTGTTAAAACTTAAAACTAGAGCTGGCCAGCTGTTGAGAAAAGTCCTCAGTTTTATTTCAACCAAATGGTGCTGCCTCCTGGGGCTGGAAGGGGGCTGACTTTAAGCACAATTAGAAATGTGTAGCTCTTTCAAGCGGCGGAAACCTACAAAATGGCCTTGATTCACAGAGCCCCTCTGGCTCAAAGACTCTCTGCTTCCCGTGTGTCATAAATCTGTATCTGCATCAAAAAGTGTAAAGACGGCAGTGTATGGAAGTCCCTCTTCCTCTGTGAGCGTGTCTATGACAGATTTATACTGATGGCTACACTGCACCCCGGTCACAGGCTCCTATTATAGTCATGCCCCACTGACTCAGCCCCCGTTTCCTGTGGAAGGGGAGACAAGGTCCTGCATGAAGGAGGGTGAAATTACAGCTCAACTCTCTAATTGCTGTTAGTACAGGAGGACCTTTAAGGGTTGCAGCAAGACCCATTTTGTTCATAGCAACATCTACTGTCTCCTCACCCCTGTGTGGTCACAGCTAAAACCTAAGGCGTTTAGTTTAATGACAAGATCTGCCATGACAGGGTACTCCAGAATTCAACAAGACCAAATGGATACATGCTAAAAGAACAAACCACCTCATCTGTTTAGTTTCTGTTTCTTCAAAGTGGTTTTCTTTTTCTTCCTGAGGGTCCAAGTTTCAAATGTGAAAATTTTTTAAGGTAGCATTGAATCTACCTCTCTATTAGTATTTGCAAATGGATGCAGACCAGGACTGGTTTTTGAAACCACCTCCTTGTTGGAGATTTTTCATCCTTGGCGAACATTGTAGGGTTTCAGAGGTAGCGGCTGATGAGAACCCTCTTGTGTTCGACTGCCACCTTCAAGGTTTAGAGCTGTCCTGCATTTCAGGGGGTGAATCGCTACTGGTAAAGAGGTCAAAATGAGCTTTATTCTAAGAGTTAAGCAACTAAGTTGCAAAGTTTAATTCGTCTAATTTTGGGAGATAAGGATGGAACTGAAGGATATTAGGATAGTTTGAATCCTCTAAGAGGAGAAAAGGCAAAACTGATGTTTCACTTTCCCATTGTATTTAGAGTAGAGCCTTCATGTGGGTAGCTGTTCCTTCTCCTGTTTGGTATGGCTCAGAGCACTTGAAAATGTCACTGGCTGAAGAAGAGTGTTTGTGATGATATTTTTTAATTCAATTTTTTTTTTTGTAGATTGTAGTACTATAAAGAAATGATACATAGAGGGGAGTAAAAACTTGTCTAGCTAACAATTGGTATTATGCTTTTGAGTGCACAGTTCTGATTAAATTATATACATTTCTTCCGTTGGCCAACTTATCGTGAGCCTGGTTGTGTGCCTCTGGTGTTTGTATGATATCCACCGCATTTTTTTTCTAACATGTTAAGGATTCTGTTTTAAATAGAAAATCAGATTGCAATTTGAAAAACTTAGTTTTGAAACTCTACCATCTGCTAGATTTGTGAAAGAGGATCTAGTAAATGAAAATTGTGTGTGTATGTGTGTGGTTTATTTTATAGGCACTGCATATTTCTTTGATGATCTATTTTCCAAGCTCATTCTTATCTTTTAGAAGATGTTTCAAGGATTTATGCATCTGGCAGGATTTCAGAGAACTCTATAGTGGTGGAGAAGTACACTCCATTTATAGGGAATCCTGAATCAGGGTCATTCAGAGCATTTATTTTGTTTTGTGCTTAAATTTATTTCTGCTCTGGACATTTCTTTCAAATGGATCATTTTTACATTGGCAAATCTAAGCATTTTATTCATAAGAACTGTAATAATAAAGCTTTTCCAGTCCAGACATAGGAGGAAATTTGCAAAATGCATCAAGAAAGTATGGCAATTGTTTTTCAAGCCATCGTGTATTTGAGAAAGTATTGCATTCATTAGTGTTTGCAAAACTGTACATTTAATGGTGCAAAAGTAAAGTTGACCTCTCCCTTTTGGTGCACAGATGTATAAACTTTATGGAAGTACACCCCAAGGTAGAGACTTATTGGAGTAACTCTTAGAAAGGGCAAAGTTGGCCATAAACAGTGATGCAATAACCCCACAATTATGTATGCTCAATTATTTGGAAGGGAAGTCTGGGAGAAGTGTTTTATATGATTACATGGGCAAATAAGAAGTGAGTGAGGAGAAGCACGGTCCAAAGGTTTGCATTTGTTGTGTATACCCCAAATAGCATCCTAATACAGCTTTATAATGTAAATCCACCGGTACCAGTAAAATGGCATTTAAAACAAATTGTAAAATGAACAACATTTGCAAAGCAATAAAGACACCACCTTTGCAACCACTTTACTACAGTTTTGAAAAATGTTAGTGAATAGCTCTCCAAAGATGCAAATAAATAATATTTTATTAGATTTCAGACTAGGAGAAAGGGGAGGAAAACCTTCAACTAGAATTACATGATTATTGCTTCGCTCCTCCCTCAACCCAGCAAACATTAAAATGGAACATAAAGCAAGTCTATAACAAGATTTATGAGGAAAGGTATTACACTTAGGGGCACATTGTGCAGAAAAGTCATTAAAATTGTTTGGGCCTTAAGAAGGGGAAAAAAACCCTTTTGAGAAAAATGAGAAACTCAGATGTATCGAAATGCCTTCCTTATGATTACCTAAGGCTTTAGGTTTTTAAAAGCCATTGTACCTAAAGGTTCTGATTCATTCTCTATTGTGGCAGCTTTTTCCTACCAGAGAAAACTGAAAGATTTTGTTTCTCTGGGAAACATACTTAAAGAGGTATAGTAGACCTGGCATTCCTTTTGCATGCTCTGGTAGACCCCGGCTCTTGTATAATAAAAACAATATAGGCATGTTATATTTGCCATATGTTAGTTAGGGGATTTCAGCACACAAATACCTCCTTGTGCACAGAAGTAGATGAAAGCAAAGCTTACTGATGTCTAGGGTCCCTGTGCCTTAACTTACCTTCTTTATCCTACTTAGTCTGCCTAGCAGACTTCTTTTTAGTTGGTTGTATGCATATTTGGATAATGGTGATAGCTCAGCTTATTCTTTATGCTTTGTTCCGCTCTAAGGACGGCTAGTACACTCGATTCAGTAGTATATGCTTTCTGATTTCCTTGCCTAATGCTTCTGTGTTATGCTAAATCTCAGTTTATTCTGTCAGTAAAGTTGAAGAGAGTAAGTGAGGAGTGCGTGTGCATGTGTGTGTTTTCTTATCTGTAAAGTTTTAACTTTGGCTTACTGTTTAACCAGGAAACTCAGCAGGACAAAGGAGAACTAAATAAAACTATATTCCTGTTGAGAATCTCCAAGGTTATGCAATACTATAAAATGGTGGTTTGAGTAGAAGTTCTGTAGTTCATCCTTATCAGAGTAATGGTTTTGGGGGTTTTTGAAAAGGAATGTTTCAAGGAGGTCTTTGAAAACCATTTTCTTCAAATGTTCGTTGCATCTGAGATCCCATTTTTGTCCCTTTATTTGCTCCAGAATACCGCCCAACTGCCAACAAAGAAGGGCCTGTGCTCCCAGGAATTTTCTGCATTCCTCTCTGGAGTAGGCATTTTTCTCAGCTACAAAGGCCCTTTGGCGAATTCCCTCTAATCATTGGATTTGCCCTGGGCTCTGATAGGTGCCATTCATGGACTTGGTCTGCTGTTTGATGGGGCTGAGGCATTAATGGGATCTTTTCATGATAAACAAAACCGGGTAACATTACCAGAGGGATCACAAAGCTGCTGTTGTGGGGGGAGTGTGGTGCTTTCTCTCTCTTTCTCTCTCTCTCTCTGCTTTTTCCTTCTTCCTCCTCTTCTGCCTGTTCTTTTTATAAATGCACATTTGTGTGCGTGTGCAGCATGGCCATTTCTAGAAGCAGATCTTCTGACCTTTGCTGCTACTCATAAGTCAATGGCCAATGGCAAAGCCTTTGTTGAACATAAGATGATTCTATAAACTGATCTGATCTACAGTAGCTTCACAGCCTGCGGGGAGGTCTGTGTTTTCTTAATTGATTAAACATTGGAAGAACACTGCATGAAGAATCTGATTTTGAGATCTTTCTTACATGCTGGCATTTAATTACTGAAAGTATCTGGTAGTTGAGATGAATGAGTCTGTGGGAATAAACACTTAACACAATAATTTGACTTCATGTGGCTGCTGTGATGGTATATCCCTGACTGTGTTATCAATGCCAGACTGAATGGGGTAACTCCAGTCACTGTTGTTGTATCCTACTTGCTTCTAAAAAGAATACAAAAATTAGTTGAAACCTGATTCCTGCAATAGTGGAGAAGTGAAATTAGAATTAATTATTAGAAGTGACGAACACTATTTTTTTAAAATTTTTATTTTTGTGGGTATGTACATGTACATATTTGTGGTGTGTGTGAGAGATTTTGATGCAGGCATACAATGCTTAATAATCACATCGGAGTAAATGAGGTATTCATCACCTCAAGCATTTATCCTTTGTGTTGCAAACAATTCAGTTATACTCTTAGTTATTTTTTAATATACACTTAAATTATTATTGACATTAGTCACCCTGTTGCATAAGACTGTTTTTTGATGAAAAGAAACTGACAGTACAAACTAGAGAACTTGCAATCATATTAACGACATTATTTTTAAGTTTCTGAAAATATTAAGGAAAAAGTTTCTTATTTTAAACGGAAATCTCTGTGAAGTAATTTGGGAATAGGTGGAACATTAGGCATCCTGATAGAGGTAATTCTACTTACTTAACATGTATTTTCTTATGTTCCATCTGAATACTGGGGCTCAGGCAAAAGGACAAAAAGGAGTAGTTAGGGATAGCACAGAGTGAGCAAGTGTGCAGAGCAGTGATTTAAAAGTCAAAAGGAATGTTAGGTTAAGGGAGGGTGGGTGAAAAGCAGTGCTTATTATTTCTCCTAAAGCAATAAGAAAGGCCAGCACTGTGGCTCTCGCCTCTAATCCCAGCACTTTGGGAGGCCAAGGCGGGCAGATCACCTGAGGTCAGGAGTTTGAGACCACACCGGCCAAAGTGGTAAAACCCTGTCTCTACTAAAATTACAAAAATTAGCCGGGCATGGTGGCACGCCCCTGTTGTAATCCCAACTACTTGAGAGGCTGAGGCAAGAGAAATCACTTGAACCCAGAATGTGGAGGTTGAGATCGCACCATTGCACCACCAGCCTAGGTGACAAGAGCAAAACTCTATCTCAAAAAAAAAAACAAAAAAAAACCAAAGTTAAATGATTCATCCATCGGAAGGGATAGCACAGTGCCCTCCTATTTCCGCCAACCACTGATGCCAATTCTTCATTTTAATTTTGACATGACTTCTGGGCTAAGTGTAGGTATTTTAATATCAGTTTCGGCCTCCAGCTAAATAACAAACAGGACACCAGGCTTCTGTCTAGCCAAGGTTTCGTGATGCTATTTAATGGTCCCCAAATCCCTACCTCAGTACATTTTAAAATATCCACGTGCTGTAAGTCAGATGGGAAAAAGTTTGACAGCTAGTCAAAGAGGAGAGAAAATCATTCCCTTTGGTAGAGCAGCACTTTATTCATTTCTTTTTTCAGGTTTTGATTTTTGATTAATGCTTTTTGTTATCATCTGTTCAGTATAACATATTGTAAATCATAAACTCAGGGTTCAGATCTTTCAACGACTTTTGCAACTTGAAAGGTGGAGCTTCCCAGCCTCAATGGAAATCTGCAGTGGCTTGTGTTCCCTGCGGGGCCCCATTACCCAGTCCTGGAAAGGTGCTAACGGGGCATCGTTTTTTTTCCCCATGAAGAAAATATCATGCATTTTAAAATATCGGTGTTATCTGATATTCACATGTTTCATATATATGGTTATAGTACATTTTCAACAGCCCTTAAGGGCTTAAATATCCTTTATATCTACTAAAATCTTGGTGGTAGCCACTATACAATGAACTCTGCTATGTCCAGCACTTGATTCACATTATCCTTAATCCTCCTAGCCTCCCTGCCAAATCATGTTACGATTATTCCCATTTCCCATTTTAAAGATGAGGAAACTGGGGCTCAGGGAGATTCTAGTGTTATAAGACAATGGAGTCAGTTTCCAATGATGCCTGGCAAGTGGCACTGGCTGTGTTCATCCTATTTTACCTTCTCGTCGGTTTATAACTCGTGTTTCTGAACAGATGAAAACTGAAAAGTTTAGTTGAACATCCGAATGTTACCAAATATCCTTATATTTCGTAGCTTGTAGTTTATGACACATTTGGGAGCAAGTTCTTTCCAATGTTTATTTATTCTCTATAGTACCTACATTTAACTTTTTTCCCCCATAATGACTTCCGATCCTCCTTCTCCCTGATTCAGTATTCACTCCATTACTTCACTGGCTTTCTTACTTACTATCTGTCACAGGACGCACACTTAGGAAAAATCTGCCTTGTGATATGATAATTGCAGGATGTTTTCTGAATTGCAGAAGGCTGGAGTAGAGGGGGATGAGGGTTTGAATCAAGTTTATCTCTGGATGAGAAGAATTCTGGCCTGGGAAAGGAACTGGAAACATTCTGGCCAGCTTTCTGAATGTCGGTTAAGGAAAAGCCTAACTCACTCTAGACTGCTCTGCATTCTAGACATTTTACCATGGTCTGTACCCTTTAGGATCTTATATTCTGAGGAAGAAAGTGATTATTTCCCAGGTCGTGTTATTTTTATGAAGAGAATTGAAGCTCTTTTAACTCTGAATAGTTTTCATTTTAATTTACAGATATCCCACTGCATCTTAGGAAAGCTGATATTTTTAGTTCCAAACTACTGGATCACATTTTACCTGCCAGCACTTTTGCCACCTAACTAGTTTCCTGACACCTGGGGTTTTTCTACTACTCAAGTTAGACACTGAGACAACTATGCGGGGAATTTAAGTGAATAATAAAATCAAAAGAGGAAGGAAACCTTTCATCTCAATCATCTGAATATTTTGTGGTTTTAAAATCTTTATAGGATAGGGTAATATTTTAATACTTATAATGACTTCATTATTTTAGATTATCTTGTATATGTAATTTGCATTGCTTTTCTAACTGCTGTAAGCAAATTAGGTCATGTTTACTCTGTAGTCAGTGAAAACGATTTGTTCAAATTGAGGTCTCCTTGGATTATTTCAGTCATAACTACCTCTCCATTAGAGAGAAACGCCACTAATGATCAGCTTCTCTGCATTCTCTAGGAGGGCCTTAACGCACTCTAAATTTGTACATGAAGATTTTGTTATGAAAATACTGCATCTTACAGGACTAAATGGCATGCTACTATTCCAAGAAGCTTGTTGTTAGTTTTACTTCTCCCCTGGACTCCTTTTCAGGGTGTTTTCAAGCAAGGTAGAATCTGTTCCTAGGTCACGGCATAGCTGAATGCCAGAGAGCAGAACTTAACCAGACCCAAATCTTGAACCTGGTTCAGGTAGAAACCAGACAAGTGTCATTAACTTTCCCTCTTAGTAGCCACAGCAAGCTCACAGCAGCCTCTAGCCAAGGACCAAGTGTATCAAAGGGGACTGACCAGCACTGTGGACTGCAGTGAATACACAGAGCGGGGTATGGAGACCACAGGGACAATTTTATTTTTTCCTGTTCTCTAAAAGACCACTTAAGAACAAAATGAGCCCAATCTTTGTAGTAGAAGCCCTGGTAATTACTGAACACTCACTCAATTCAATTAATAAAGCCAGACTGGCTTTAATACACCCATAGGCCAGTTTAATATACCCAAACTGGCCATTGTTTTTAAGGGAGATTTTGTTTGTGTGCTGGAGGCAGGTTGGAGCCAACTGTTACATTTTTAGGAAGTTTGGGAGCTGGTTGTTAAACACAGCCATTACTGAAAATTAACATATATACATGTATAATTAAATAAATTATGTTTGAAAACAGTCAATGTGTAAAACTCATCATTTCCAAGTTATTCTTCTGGACTTTACTATTATATATGCTCTTGATGGTATTTATGTTTATTGTATCTATGTGGAGAAATACTACATAATGGTGTGCCACCTCCCATTTCTTTCCAGCTCTGTGTTTAGTGATGACACATTAGCAGCTGAAATTGACCATGGTAGGAGCATTTACACCACAGAAATTGGCAAATGCTACGAATAGGACTTGACACATTGTTTTGATGATTGTCTAGACTTTAAAAAATTATTGAGGACATTTTAATAATGCAGGTTAAACTTAATAAAGTGTTATATCTGCAGCCTTTACATTATAAATAGCATAAAACATTTAAGGAAATATTCCTTGGGTATTCAAAAACTATCATCCAGTTTAGCAAAGAAGTCACTCACATTATTGATGAATGAGTAAAGTTCTGACTTCACTGTTTCACTTTGGTTTTACTTACTGATGTAAAGAAAAATATCAACCAATGTTCATGTTGAAACTGCACTTATTTGTTAATGACATGAGCTGTTTCTTTGCTGAAATGAATAGTCACCAAGCATTTGTTTGTTGTCTGATTTTGTGACACTGTTGTTGGTAATCGAATTACAAAAACTGATACTGAATTTTGCAAGAAATAGCAAGTGAAACAAGTTACAGGTGTATGGAATTTTAAAACAGTATTACATGTTTTATTATCAATTGTCAATTGTTTACTAAACATTCCTTAAATCACAAATTTTATAATAAACTTATGAATATGTATATATGCACACATTGTTTTTTCTCCCAAAGATCCTGACATTAAACATTTACTAGGTAATGGAAGACAATGGATGCCTTATGACGTAAATTCAGAAATCCCCCACAATTTTCTGTTGAGTCCTATTTTTAGATCCTTGTTATTCGAAGGACACAAGCAGAACTTTTCAAACAAAATAAAACACACACACACACAAGCCTAAGAAACATGATCTCCACCAACATAATATTCTGAAGTATGTGAAAATGAAGTCTTTTATGTGAGAACCATAGAAATGTTTTTCAAATATAGTAAAAATGAATGGTGTTGATTAACTTACTTTATAAAAACTTTCCTGAGTTTATTCTCTGAGAAACAACTATGTAGAAAACTTTGTCCTGGGCTCTGCACAGATTTAAGGAGGACTTGGTGCCTGTTCCCCAGGTTGAGCTTAAACATTTGCTCTAATATGGATCATCCTACTTTTAAGAGTTGTTTTTCTTTCCAAATAAATAGGTAAAGAGCCATTCTAAGTTTCTTAGGAGAATCGACATGAATTTGTGAAGACCGTTGATCATCTTAATTTGTCTTCCGTAGATAGTAATAAACAAACAATATCGAACACCTGTTATATGCCACATTCTATACCAGGCACATTCCTCAAAACTATCTTTTGAAAATCTCTGTGAGCTCAGTTATAATGTCTTCATTTTACACAAAAATGAGACATTATACTGGTAATCAATGATGAATATGAGATTTCAGTTCAGGTTTTTCTGACTCAAAAATTCTGTGTCTTTTCTGAAAAAATCTTTTATCCCAAGAGCCCTTGAAAAAGAAAACAATCAAAAATTATATTCCTTTAAATTACTGAACAGACACTGAGCCTGGGGAAATGCTTTCATCAAGTGTGAGAATAAAACTAAGTGACAGCTGGATGGCCAGATCCATTTTCTGCAGTAGATAGCAGAGTCTGAGAAAACAGCTGCCCAGAAATGAGGAAATGGAACAGACAGTATGTTTTGGTATCTTTTTACATTCAGAAGAAAGTAAAGAACCATATTCTGATGTCATTAGTCATCTCTGATACAAGCAAATTTTTGACCTGCTGATACTACAGGGTTTAATTGTGAAACTCACGCTGTGGCCTAAGATAATTCCAACTTCCTCACTCTCCTCTTGTCCCATACAAAATATCAGTGTGCTACTTACCAGTACTAATTCAAAATTTTATTTCTAAATTTTGTAGAGTGAGATAGTTATATAAACCAAGTAGTAGTATTAGAAAGAAAATAAAGCAAGCTAAAGTAGGATCTAAAAGAAGAAAGAGAATACATTATTTGTATATATTGGTCTAAATGTTGCCTAGTTTTGTTTGTTTGTTTGTTTGTTTAAAGAAACAAGCACCAGGATATGAGATGTCACTGGGAATACCATTTCCCTTCAGCTGCTTTATATTTCATTGTGTCCTGGTCTAGAATGTGTTTATATACATATAAATATATTCTCCACCAAATACACATTTGAAACTAATGGCTTTGCTGATTGAAAAGACTGAAACTTGTGTCACTTCACGAAAGCAGTTCCTAAAAACAAATGCCATAAAGTTAAATGTATATATGGCCAATGTATGCTAGAAAATAAAGGGACATGTAGGATTTTAAATCAGTTGATTGATTTTTCAGCCATCAGTTTGAGTAACATAAATTGCAGACTATTAGGAAACTTTGGAGAAATGCATAGGTTCACAGTAAAAGGATCTGAGTGGGGAAAAAATTACCTTTTAGGGACAGCCAAAAAGACTGTAGTCACAAGAGCAGAATGAACATACTGAGACATTGCTGGGGAGGTGGGGGCAGAGCAAGGGTCTCCAGTAAACAGGAGCCACTGTAAGAAGGATCCAAGTTAAAGGTTCGAGACATCACAGTGAGTATTTTTTTTTTTAGGTTAAATGTTAGCAAAATGTTTCTGACAGGCCTGTCAAACACTGTATCCATGGACCTACAGAGGCTGTTTGTGTTCCAAGAGTAGTGCTTCTTCATTCTGAGGAAGAATAGAGATTCCATCACAGGATTTCTGAAGTCAGAGTTATGTTAGGTCTTTCGGCTTTTTGATTGGTGAGAAATAGGCTTCTGTGGATAACTAGCAGATAAGAGATAACATCCATTTTTGTTGCTGGAATGAAATAAGACCCAACACTGGCAAATTTACATTCATGATAACGGCCTAGAGCCGCTTGATTTCCTAGTGGAGATAAAGAGGAAATGTTTTATTTGGGCGAGGTGGGGATTTGCCAGTACGTAGTAGTAAATAACAAAATCAAACGCATCACGTAGTGATCCATGAACAGTAATGATAATATCTTGAATTTGTACAGTAATTTGTAAAGCACCAGTTAATTAGAGAGAACTTTAAATCATTAGCTTCATATTCCAGAGGCCCTGGGTCAGGGACTTCTGAGAGATCTGTTCAACGTCATAGAATTAACTCGTGGATTTCGAGGCTGGGCCTAGAGTCTGGACATACTGTTTCCACCCAGTGTGTCCCTTGGCTCATTGAGTGACCAAAGCACCACAGTCTCATCTACCTCTAGATTATAGACTCATCTCACAATTGAAGCTGCAGAGCAATTCATTTTTTAAACCACTTCTAATATCAAGCACTACACAATTATCAGGTATGCTCTTTCCACATAGAATTGTGACCTATCTTGTTTTTCCACAGTAGAAAGCATCCAGAATCAAGACAGCACAAGCCACCTCCTCCAGTTCCTTAGCAATTGTTCTTTAACTGATTTTTTTGCTATAACTTTACAACTAAAGTATTACTGTTTTATAAATGAATAAAACAAGGTGCAAGAGAATGGTTCTGATATGCCCAACTGGTTGATTTGATGATTCTGAATGACGCTGTTTATTAATTGATTCCAATGATTTTTTTGACATTTTGAAGATTAAATTTCTGGCTAGTTTGATGATATTAATTACTTATTTTAAAACTCTTAAACATCTTACATATATATAACTCTACAGCCAAGTCAGCTTTTGGTTACGTAAATTAGAATGAAACCGTAGAGAGTGAAAATTTTTTTCACTTTGGGAGGCCGAGGCGGGCAGATCCTGAGGTCAGAAGTTCGAAAGCAGCCTAGCCAACATGGTGAAACCCCATCTCTACTAAAAATACAAAATTTAGCTGGGCATGGTGGCGAGCGCCTGTAATCCCAGCTACTCGGGAGGCTGAGGCACGAGAATTGCTTGAACCCGGGAGGCAGAGGTTGCAATGAGTCGAGATTGCACCACTGCACTCCAGCCTAGGCAACAGAGCAAGACTCCATCAAAAAAAAAAAATATATATATATATATATATTTATTTTAATTGCAGATAAATAGAAAGTCATTTATATCAGTCTTTGAAATGCATGTCCTAATTTTTATTTCTTGGAGGCGTGGCTTTCTGATTATTTTGGGAGTAGGTTATAATAAATTGACTTTATCACAAACACATACACATATATAACAGGAAATGAGGATGAATACTAAAGTGGGCATTTTTCTGTATAATTAACAATATTGATATAGTCAGTGAAACCAAATGAAATTGCTGTTTTTGTAAGTAAAAAAAATTGTTGAATATTGTCTGTTTCTCATGCTTTAGTCTGCTTAATTTTGTTTACGTGTTTATCAAGCTTCTTCAATGGGATTCCATTGTATTTTGAAACCAAGCTGTCTTCCAGAAGAAAAACAAAATGGAAAAAAAATTACCAATATTTAAATATTTTCATTGTTCATTATTACAGTTTTATAGGTTGAGGAATAGAAAGAAAAAGCAGAAGACAAATAAAATACCTCATGTCCAAACCTGTGTGTGGACACTAACTCCACGGCACAGACATGTCGTCACTCGACTCCACTTCTTCTGAGGATAGCCACACAGTGTGCATGACAGTGCCTGCCCTGTATATGCACAGTACTCTTTGCATGCTTCTACTTACATAAGGAATATTTTTCTTTAAAAAATACTTTCCTTGAAAATACATATAATCTTAAACTAATACATTGTCTTTGGAAATTTTGGATAATTCATAAAAGCTGAAGGAATAAAATAAAATTATTGAATCTTACTACTCAGAAGAAATATTTATATTTACTTCTTATACACTAAAATATTAATATATTCTTATTTAGAATATTAATATATTCTAAATAAATACATCTTCTTATACACTAAAATATTAACATTTTAGTGTAAATTTTTATCTATGAAGTAAACAACTTTAAAAGCTAAATATAGAGTCTCATTCAGAATATATGGATTATACCTTATGTGTAATTTTGTATTCAGCTCTTTACACTTCACATTATATTGTGTTTCCCAAGTCATTAAATATTCTTCTAAGTAACCAGAATAGATCAGCAATAGTTCACTTAAAACAGTGAACAAACTGCATTAAAAACCAGCCAGAGCCTTACCAAAGAGCTGATGCTATGAATACCAGTCATAGCTTAGTTGCTGTTCCATATGTTAATTTAATTTGACAGAGTAAGAGTCTTTGAAGTCCTAATTCTCTTTTGCATCCAATAAACCAGTTTTTATAGTGCGTGAACTTTTAGACATCAGCCTGCAGCTAAACTCATGTCGGGAAGTTGCCGTGAGGTCACACATAACAATGGCTGGAGGGGTGTTCCTTTGGAAGTCTTGTGGGAGAGGTGAGGGGACTGTCAGGGGTCACTTGGGGGGTCAGTGCCTCTGATGATAGCATCTTACGGGCATACAGATTAGTTGCCATTTTATGTGAGCTCTTGAAGGTTGATTTCTACAGAAATGGGTCCACAGTAGCCCAGCAACATTCATTAATAAGTGTTTAGGTACATCTTTGTGTTTATTCATGTTCTCTGTAGCTTTACAAGGAAAAAGCTAAGCACAAATGTCTTGCTAGTATGTTGTTTCACTTCCCATACTTCAGCGAGAAGGTGACTCTCTAGTCTTCCCTACCATCAGCATTTAGAATCCGGGTGGTGAGTTAGTTCAACTCATAGAATACTCTTGGGGATATTTTTGTTTGATGCTGATTAGAGCTAGTGGTACCCACTAGAAGGGTAGAAGGGAAAAGAAACAGGGTCTTAGAGAAGAAGATCGTAAAGAAAGAGGTTAAAAATAACAAATTATGCTGAACATTAAGTTCTGTAGAGTAAGGATTTTAAGGTTTTTTAAATTGTTCTTTGTTTAGATTGTATGTTCTTTGAGGGCAGAAATCATGCTTATAAGATATTACAAGTTTAGCAGCTGATGTTTTTGTCTAATAGTTATTCTGGAGGTTCAGCATCAAATATAGTGCCATAATAGCTACAAACATTAAAGATCAAGACCCTGCGGAAATGGGTTTCTTTTCCAATTACTGATCACCTCCAGTGTGCCAGGACCTGTGCGAGGCTAGCATTTGACTGCAAAGGTGTATGGGCATTCCCTGTAGCTGAAAACGAGTGGGAGCCAAGCATGTGAACTGTTAACTTCAATAAAAAGGGGTTACCAGGTGCGGTGGCTCACGTCTGTAATCCCAGCACTTTGGGAGGCCGAGGCAGGCAGATCACGAGGTCAGGAGTTCGAGACCAGCCTGGCCAATATGGTGAAACCCCGTCTCTACCAAAAGAAAAAAAAAAATACAAAAATGAGTCAGGTGTGGTGATGCGTGCCTGTAATCCCAGCTACTCAGGAGGCTGAGGCAGGAGAATTGCTTGAACCAGGGAGGTGGAGGTTGCAGGGAACCGAGATCACACCACTCTATTACAGCCTGGGCAACAGACCGAGAGACTCCATCTCAGAAAAAAAAGTGGGGGTGGGGAGGTAAAGTGCTCTGATGGAGTCATACGCCGAGAGTTCTGGGCCTCTCAGTGTTTGTCCAAAGTTAGGGGATCACTCAATGATCAATTAACTAGCATGAAAGAGCAATTCAGAGAGGAGTCTGTGCCCCTCTTTGGAAGGACCTGGGAGGCCTATTCTTTGGGGAGTTCTTCATCAATGACAGCGATTTGAGAATAGAGAACTGAAAGATAGAGTGGCCACTTACAAGGCACACAAGCCAACATTTAGGGAAATTGGTGATTAACAGGAAATTATTGGACAAGTGCTTAATATTTCCAGTAAGGATGTTTCTAGGTAACAATCCTGTTGTGGCCGCGTGGTTCTGGGAAGTGGTAGACATGGGATTAAGCAGCTGCACTGGATAGTAATGATGTAATTAGGTTTCCAACATAATTTCCAGTCCTTCTACTGCTTCTGGGTGGTTTCAACAACTGTGTGACCTGAGTTTCATTTTGGCAGTCCATTTCAGCTGTACCGTTGCTTTTCAGCCATTACAAAGGTAGCTTGACTGCCTCTTCACACTTAATTACTCAAATCTGTGTCCTTTAAATAAAATTGAGATATCCATAGAGTCTGCCAATTAAGCATTTAGGGGAAACCACACACTGTGGAGAAAAGAAGGTCAAATTAGACAATCAAGTGGACCAAGAATTTGCCTAAGTTTGGTATAATTTTGTTGAAGATTAGCTTATTTTCATGGTGAGTTATGGTATTGCATGGAAAGCACACTTTACATTACTCGTACCTGACTGTCAAACAGCCATTACATGTGAAGGGCAGCCTGTATACAGGCTGGGTTTCCCCTTGCCGCTTGGGAACAGGCACGGGGAACTGTTGGCATGAGTCGTTCTCCTTAGCTCGGCATATCTCACACACGTATTGTAGTTCTATTCTCCAGTCTGTCTGTTCTACTCGGTGTGATTTCTTATTCATACATTCCAGCATCTCTAGATTTTTCCTCATCTCTTCAAAGTCTCATTCACTTGTCTTCTAGATATTTCCCTTCACATCCTTTCCTTTTTTTCCTTTGCCTTTCTCTTTATTATTAACCTTTTTACAATTTCAAAATGAGCTACATATGTCTGCAGTTGTTGCTGGGAAGTATTGGTACTTTCTTCGTTTATCCACAGCTATTTTAGTGCACC
Organism: Papio anubis; assembly: GCF_008728515.1. Classification (NCBI taxonomy): domain Eukaryota; kingdom Metazoa; phylum Chordata; class Mammalia; order Primates; family Cercopithecidae; genus Papio; species Papio anubis. The sequence goes on from NC_044984.1 coordinate 60,308,358, forward strand.
GTGTTAAAATTATTTGTTTATGCATCTATTTCTTCCTTGAAGGAAGTTTCATCTTTAACATCTTCCTTGGCATCTAATGGGGACTTCATAGATGCCTATGTTTTTAACCATTGTAATTTTAGTAAGTTTATTCTGCTTTCCTGATAGTCAATTCACAAGCAGACTTTTGCAACCCAACTCCCATATAGATTGAGGAGTTTCTGCAATGTGGTCAACTACGGCAAAAGGCTTTTTTTTGTTACAAAACTCTAATCTTGATCTACTTTGACCCCACCTGAATTCCACTATAATTACCTTTACAACATATATCCTACCATCATCTTAAAAAGGCTTACTTCTGAACACATCCGCTGGCAGAAGATTTGTTTTGCTTTCTTTTCTAGGAAATTGTAGCTTAGCCAACTATGAGACTGTCTGACTTTAATTTTTCTTACTTTCTAACTGTTGATCTAACTTTTAAAAAGTAAATAGATTACCTTTAATTTGCTTATTACGCTCAATAATCACACATTAGCAATGTAGTAATTTTAATAACAGAAAGTACATCTAAATCTCTACTGTTTGTATGTAAGTCCCATACCTGGGAGCCACAATACTTTCAAAAGTGCACATCAAAGTAATTGTTTTGTCTGGCGCCAGCACAAATTTCTGCTGGGACCTGCCCCATTTAATATAAATTATATTACCTGTGGAATTTAAAAGGATGTAAGGTGTAGTGTGCCCTGCAGGCAGGAAATTTAAACTACGGATTGCCTTCTTTTTTTTTTTTTTTATCTCCGATTTATTCCTGTAATGTGGAATATTTAGCATCCCTAATTTTAATCATTTTACAGGCATATTTAGCATCCCTAATTTTAATCATTTTACAGGCATATTTTGAATTTTTCAGTCATAGGGAAGACAAAGTTAGAAATCCTATTATTCTCTCAGGCTAACTTGAGAATGAAAAATATCTAAAGCTAGGGGCGAAGTGGGAAATAGATGTCATTATCCGAAGGAGTCTATTTAGAAACCAACTAACCAACAAACAAAAAAAAGGATGATGAAGAAAAATAGGGAGTTTTGACCTAATTTAACCAAAAACCATCAAGCTTCAAACCTGATATCTTTGCCTCTTTTTTGCCTATATAGATGTGAATGTAGGAACAGCACATCCACGGGCATGAATATGGAGATATAACCTCATCTCTGTAAATCCATTGAACACAGTTTTATCCCCTGCTTAGAGGACCAAGATGTTATATTTTAAGCCTGTGGAGGAAAACACATGCAAACCCAGCTGTTCAGGTGGAGAACTCTGGCTTCCACATTCACACCCTCAGTGACCAATTGGGCTCACGTAGTCCTCTCTTAGGAGATGGCTGCATGCATATCATCTTGAATGTTGAATGTACAGAACACTTTCACTAGGACCAGTAAAAAGGGGAAATAAAGCTAACAGCACAAAAGAGGATATATTGAAAAGAGGTAGAGAGGAAGGAAGGAGTGAGAGCGTATACTAGAGAAAAAAAAACTAGAGGCACTAAAGACCAAAGCAATGAAGACGAGGCTCCTGTCCGCCTCCCCTCTTTGTGTTCCAGGTGGTTCTTACACTCATTTTTACTCAGCCACAGCTGAAAACATGCTTCTGTCTCTGCCCTTAGTCAAGGGAAGGGGCTTCTGCTCAGTCTCTTAATTCAGTCATTGCCTAGCCATTCTCATGAAACAGGTCCCCATCACCAAGAGGAGATACCTTCTCCAGGTCTTTTTCTTTTTTGTTCTATAATCCGAGTATTCTCTCAAAGACTAACATTGCAGTCATGAACAATAGTCACTGTTGACCAAGGTACTGCATTAAATCTTTTATGTCTTACTTAAAAATCTTTACATCGTACTCACTCCTCATGCCTACAACATACGCTCTATTGTCCCCGTTTTATAGATTATTGAGTAAGATGTTCTGTATCTTTAGCGATGAATATAAACACATGTAGTTCATAATTCTACATAAGATTTTGCTGTTTTTCCTTTGCTCCTGCATGCATTTCTCTCTGTTCAGTGTCTGTGGTCCCTGAGTGTTCATGACATCTTCTGGTAGGAACTTGGGGTACTAGACCTTTGGACACTTTTCACAGTTTTCTCCTTTTTTTTATTTTTAAAACATCTTATTAGTTCTTGGAGTCCTGTCCAACTTTAACTGAAATGTGCATCTCCATGGTTTTCTTTTGGTTTCTTATATGTTTCCTTTTCCTTTATTTAAAAAAAAAAAAAAAAAAAAGGCTAAATACCCTTTGTTCCAAGGGTTGACTGAATTCAAAGGCTCAAATTCAAGTTTTTGAACTGTATAGACAGGTTAGTAGCAATTAGTAGTTGTTGAATGCCAGCGGTAGAGAGAGCTGGTATTTAGCTTCCTTCCACCCCATTCTCCTATTCACCTTTGTCCTTTCAGCATTAGAGCCCCCACAGATTCTGCAGCAATGGACAAGATCTTCGAGAGGAACAATATTAAGAAATAAGGCTTCAGATACGCAGAGGACCTTTTCTAATCTTAAAAGCTGATATCGAACAATAGAACTATTTATTTCAAAACGACACTCCGTGTATCCAACTCAGTTGGTATACTTTGATGACTTACATTAGCATTTAAGGAACAAGCAAATTTTAGAAGATGCCTCTAGATTCAAGTGTTGGAGGCAGGGAGCAGCTGGTCTTTGTTGTTAGAAAAATAGATATTCAAAGATTGGGATAACAGATGAACCATCTCTACCACTTGACTTTAAAGTTAGTTTTTAGATAAGAAGATAGCTTAATAATGGGCTGGTTGTTGAGAGGATCATCCTTCTAAAAACCTTAATATGCTTTCAGTCTTCCCCGGAAACAGGTGATAGGGTAGTTAGCATCCACATCCTCTGCTCAACAGAGCAGCTTCTCTGCTGGCACATTGCTTGGCAGGATTCCAAGGAAAGCTGTGTGATGACAGCAAGATTAAGATCCAGGAAGCAAGGCCCGGTCATATGCTGTAAGTTGTCCATTTCTTCTACTCCCTTAGCATGTTCGATTCCACGAACACGGCTTATTCCGAAAGCCAATCTTCCTAATGAGCACTCGGTCATTAGAATTTTCATCAATACCAAACGGCATTACATTTGGGATCCCTTTTGGTCTTTCTTGTCATACCCGAGATGATGAGACCCTTTATACTCTAAGTGCCCCTTATGCACACACAGAGCCAGGGCATCCGTGTAGAAATAAGAACTTACCATGGTAAATGGTCAGTACTGTTGAATCTCCAGGATGTGGGGTTCACCACATTTAACTGTATGTTTATTAACAATTCCATTCTAAAAATTACGTTACAAGCATGGCCAAACAGAAATGAAACTATGACAGTGGCATCTCTGTACTAAAAGTCTACTCTCGATGGATCTGGCTATATCTTCACTTATAGATAACACATTGTATGGAAGTTCTAGTGTCAGAACTTCAGGCTGGTGATCCCTGATTTAGATACTATATTAACTATATCTTTCCACTAGTCTTTCTGTTTATGTTCTCTTTACAATCCCCAAACACCCAATAGTTTGCAACCCTTACCACACTTCACAGAATGATTCTTCAGGTAGATAATAAATATGAAAGTTTTAAATTTATGCATATTATTTTGGTAAGCTAATCAAATTTTTTATGTTAAAGTGAACTTGATATATTTTTATATTCTGTCATTTATTTCTTCATTAAGTGCACAGCTTTAAAAATTTTCAGTGCTGCAAAAATAGGCCAAAAAGTGTGACCTCATGTATTTTAAATTTAAATAAATGAATGAATGAATATGCAAATGAAAGAAATAATGTCTCCTGGGAGCATTCTTCGAAGTGGGCCTCAGCAAAATAAAGAACAAAAGCTTCTAGACCTTGCTTTCTGCTCTGTCTAGAACCCTTCTGAAACTCATTTCCTCCAATCTGTAGAGTGGCGGGGGAGTCCTGGATACTTGGGTCCTTCGCATTGTCCTGTTCATGCTGAATTATCAGTTTTATTTAGCAGTTATAAGTGATTCAACCTGAGGAGGTGTTGTTCACAGACAGCCAACCCTCAGAATGTGTTTGAAAACATAGGTTATGATTCTGGAAAGAATCCTGGATTTGGAATCTCTTCCTGGATTTAATGTCAAGCCATAGCTCCATCAGCTATTTACCGGATGAGTCTCTCTTTGTCTCTGGCCCACAGTTTTCACAAGTCTAAACTGTGGATTGTCATAGGATGATCATGCCGAATGGGGCATTTTAGTTTCCAAAATGAGAACATTATTCATCTATATAAATATAAAGTTAAAAAAGAAGCTGTTTTAGGGATGACAAAAACTCTCAAAGCAGTCCTTTAGCACTTCTATGTCCTGCTCTGAGGCAGGACCACTCTTAAATTCTTCCATTCAGATAAAAAATCTATATTGTTTGAAAATACCTTCAAAGGAGATGTGGTAGGAATTTACTCCACAAGCACAGTTACACTAGACATTATTAATTAATTACTTATAATCATGAGTCTCTTGTTTTCTGTATAGTTCTCCATCCAACAGTTCTTCAGTTCCACCATTCCTTCTGCCATTTTGTGCTATTTTTTCCTTCTGCCATTTTGTACCATTCTGTGGCCGTTTGCCTCTCCTTCCTTTTTTCTGGTCAACTCCTTCAGTGGTCTTCCCCATTTTAAACAAACTTCACTGCCCCGCTCTTCTCCGGGGTCAGTCATCTTGACTTCTGCACAGGAAGAAGATTCCACAGTCTTCCTCAGCCACTGAGTCAAATAAGTGCAATCTTTCTGGTAAGGAAACTTGCTGTCTTGTTGCAGTTGAAGCCCATTTCCTATTCTTACTTCTTCAGAGCCCGTTTCAAAACAGCTGGTTACCATCCTTTAGGTTAGTCCTTCCTAGACAGTACTTCAAAAACATTATATCACTTTTCAGTCTTTTTTGTCAAGCATGAGTTATAGAACTTCCTTTAACTTTTTCTCATAAGGCGTATTATTCAGCCTTTTAATAAGCAGCAGGGTGTAATTGAAAGAATATGGGCTTTGTAGTTAGACCTAGGTTTGAATCTGGGCTGTGTTACTCACTAGCTGTTTGACCTGACTCAGAGCTCATGACTTCTGAACATAAGTTCCCTCATCTGTCAGGTGGGGTTCATGGGACCTGTCTCACAGGGTCCTCATCACAGCTGATGTGTGTGGTGTTCCTGATGTGTCATCAGTGCTCTAAAAAGTGTTGGTTACCCTTCCTCTTCCCTTTTGTTGTACTCTTCTCTACATCAGGTCACTATTTCCTGGCACTTATGGAGCCTAGGATTGAACACAATGTTGAGAATTTGAAATAATTATCTTTATTCATCCCCCCACAACATGCTTTTTAAAAAATGTCTTGGTTGTTTGTTGTTGTTATTGTTGTTTTTTGAGACGGAGTCTTGTTTTCGTTGCCCAGGCTGGAGTGCAGTGGCGCAATCTCAGCTCATTGCAACCTCTGCCTCCCAGGTTCAAGCAATTCTCCTGCCTCAGGCTCCTGAACAGCTGGGATTACAGGCACCTGCCACCACACCCTGCTAATTTTTGTATTTTTAGTAGAGATGGGGTTTCACCTGGTTGGCCAGGGTGGTCTCGAACTCCTGACCTCAGGTGAGCCACCCACCTTGGCCTCCCAAAGTGCTGGGAATACAGACGTGAGCCATCGCGCCTGGTCTAAAAAATGTCTATTAGTGTTTCATCACTAGATCTGTTCTGAGGTATTCATGCCATATGCCCCACCCTGATGTCGTATCCACGGGACAATCTACTACCAAGAACCAGCCCCAAGAAGAAAACATCTCTGGGAAACAGTATCAAAAGGAGTCACTTAATTGTCATTGGAGGAGTCCAGGATAGCTCTTGATCTTATTTTCACCTTGAGGAACTGTCTGTTACATCTATGAACCTTGTGTGTGTGGCTTTCTTCATATAGAAACTGATCGGGTGTCCTTCAGATCATTTCAAAACACTGGATTATTCTTTCTTAGGTTTCCAACTGAAGTCTGCATCCCAAGATGCAGTTTCACTGCCATTCCATATGGCACCCTTGTGCAAATTTGAAAAAGGTACTCACTCTAGGCACATGCAGAGCCATGCCTCGGGGGACAGCTTAGAGAGTAGAGGGTGGGCTGAACTCCAGTCACTCTTGTACAGGGATCCACCTTTTTGCAGAAATCACAGTGTGGCTCTGGTGTGGTTTGATTTCATAAAACAGATACTTAAAAAGTATTCACTGTCTCTGTCTCTTCAGTGCCATGTAATATCACATGACCTTCCTTTCTCATTCCATTGGTCTTTTCCTGTATCTTTTATCTTCTGTGCAGTTTGTCAGTAACATTTCATTCCCAGCTTCAGATGGGCTGCCATGACTCCTACCAGTTCCAGCTATTTCTATGGATGCACCTTTGAATGCCTGTCTTGACTTATACTTTTGTGTGTGTGTGTGGAATTACTCTTTGGGTTTAAATTTTGGGCATTTGGGTATTAACCCAAATAGATTTTGCTTAAAATTTCATTCTATTAACAGATTCTTAGTAATAGCAAATTGGCAAAATCTAGATAGTTAATTCATATTAACTTTACTTCCCCGTCTTCTCTACCACGCCTCTAGAGATGACTTAACTGAGCATCTAAATGACCTAACCCAGGGTGCTGGAGGGAAAGGGGGAATGGGTGACCATCAGTCTTAGATAATCTACACACTAATAACCTTCAAAGGAGGTGAGAGTCCAGTCGTTCTAAGAGGAATACCGTGCTGTCATCCTTGCCAGAAAAGAAGATCCTTTTATACTAGGCCCACAACTTTGGACAAGTCCCCCATAGAACAGGAAGGGAGTACAGTGGACCATTACATTTTCCAGAGCTCGGCCAAATTGATTCTGGTGGTCAATGAAGCTGCAAGTCTCAGGAAGCTGGTCCCATGTTCAGTAACTGATAGGTATTCTTACATTCATCTCAAGGAGGTAGAAGAATACTTTAATATAAAAAAAAAAATGTGTAAAAGGGGATGAAGATTAAGAAGTGGAAAACTTGAAGTTAAGCCAGAGGCAAAATTTCCTGACAGCATGATGTACTGGACTGCAGATAGGTCTTCTGATGGATATGCTTGCAATTCCATTGTTAAATTAATCTTGTCTGCATTTTTCCGCATTTATTTCTAATGTGTCTGCTAGGCTGGTACCTCCCTGGGAACATAATATAAAAACAACTATTAAGTAAATAGAAAAGCTTAAACAATACGCATATAACTCCAGCTTGAAGCATTTTTTTAATGCTCTATAAATCACTAGAAAACACGTGACAGGAGCTATTCCTGATCGGTCTTAGGATGTGCAGGATACCCTAAGAAGGTTTTCCTGTTTATTACTTTTTTGAGTGTATGAATTTATGTTTTTTGACTTTGAGATAGTTAATATCCAGAAGAGTTCTTTGGCTATGGAAATAGCCTTGAAGGCTTGGGTCTGGGAAAATAATAGAGAGAAAGAGTTAGTAGGGCTTAGTAGAAGAATTGAGGGAAGGATGCAGGGAAAAGGGGACAGCAGATAGAAAGAGGAAGCTGGTGAAGGCAGACCTTGGCAGCTGGGGCAGCGGCACTTGGGCCGCTCACGGTGAGGTAGCCCGCAGAGGCGCCTTTGGGCGGAGAGAGAATAAAATCTGGTTTTGACATGTTTATTTTAGATGGCAATGAAATGTCTAGCCTATATGTTTTGTAGACATTGAGAAATAAGGGACTGAAAAGAGGAAGAGGGGTCAGGGCTGGAGATGGGGATCTGGGGCTCATCTGAGTATAGGTGGTAATTGAATCCTTATGGCTGCACTAAGGGAATAAGTAGAGAAGGAAAAGATGAGCTAGGAACCCCTGGCTGAGCCCTGGGGGCACTAAGTGGTAACGCATGGAGGGAGGGGGAGAAGTTAAAAGAAGGAAGAAAAAGCAGACAGAAATATCTGAGGAGTCCCAGGGCCTAAGGTCCCTGCCACTGAGGCCGTGAGAATGTTGAGAAGGCAACACAGATCCCTGGAACGGGGGAGTCGCTAAGAAGTTCAGTAAGAAGCCATGGTGTTTGACAGCTTCCATAAAAGCAAATGACAAAAGCTAGGACTGCAGAGAGGTGAAACCAAGGCCGAATCTGCGTCTGGTCTGGATAGTTTCCTCCATGCTCTCTAGTACAGAGCTTTATAAGATAGTGTTGGTTTTAACGAATGAGGGAGGGAATGAGTGAATGAATGAATCAAGCAAGTAAGCGGATATAGAAACATGGGCATTTTCATAAAGCAGAGTACTCAGCAGTGCCTGTGAGCATCACTGACAGGCCAAACACATAAAACAGGCAGAAGGGAGAAAAGGAATTGAGAAAAAGAAGGACAAGGAAGAGACGGAAGGGGGAAGGAAAGAGCAGTAAGGACTGAAGAAGGCCGGGGTTTCCTGGAGTGTGCAATTATGGAGCCCTAGATCTGTGGGTTTGGCCCTTACTTTGTTCGTATCTCTAGTTGTTTCTTTGACATTCATCTTGTCTCTGTGATGAAACTTTAAGTTTCTTAGCAAAGACAAAAACTACTATTGTGTATCTCTTTAGTAACTAATACAATTCTACAAGCATTTACTTTATACTTGATAACAGGTAGAGAGAAAGAAAGCACGTTTTCAGTAATTTCTAAAAAATGAAGAATTATCTAGAAATTTGGTCAGTTAAAACATCCAGTTTTGATAAGTCAAACTAAAACATCCATTCTTCACTCAGAAGAGGCTTTTAAACTTGGATTTTCTAAGTAATTTACTCAAACCCCTGTCTCGTCTCTCAAAGACCCTCTTGTGAAATGCCCTTATGAAGTGCTTGTGAAATGGCCTTCTGACTTAGCTCCACAAAATGTCCTTCCTAATCTTAGCAAAATGAAGAAATGGGTCGAAATGATTTGAAATATGCTTCTCTGTCTCTTCCTTCACCTCTTTTTGGTTCCATTTTCGTAAGAGTACCTGTCAGCATTTGCAGATGAATTAAAGGCAGTGTCGTTCTGGAGGGAAATCACATGTTCCTTTGATTTTGTGATGGAAGGACTTATAAAGAGAAGTGGAGCTTGGTTAGAAAGGAGAAATGTGCACATGGGAAACGGAAGCAGGGCTGGTGAGAAAACTCGGTGGTGGCGTTTAATTAATTTTGATACTGGAAAATAGTTCTGTAGTTAATCTGTAAGATTTTTTATGCTGAATGCTTGGAAAATTTCGACTTTTTTATTTTCAACCACTTTGTATGCAGTGATGACATAAATAAGAAAAATGGCCCTTGAAAACATCAAAAATGTAATTTTCACCTTCTTATGCTTTAAAAACACCTAAATGCACTTTTCTCAAACTTTTAAGAGAAGAAACAAAACTCAGATTTTGGTAACGATCAAGATGAATGGTGTTGACAAATTTCAGGAGGCTGGAGACTCTGAAAATAGTCTTATGGATGACATCTGTATGTAACTTTAAAATGCTCTACCACAGATGCTCCTATAAGGGCAACAGAGAAATAGCTGGAAAAGGTAACAATGTTACTTATTTTATTAAATATGTAAGAATTGTTTGCATCCATTTCCTGGCAGTATTTCCTGTTTTTAGGAGTGAGATCAATGATGTTGTAGAGCTAGAGATACCAGTGGGCTGACTGCAATTTTCAAAGCACCTTGAGATGTAAAAAAAAATGTTTCTGCAGGAGGGAAGGGGTACAATTCTGATAAATCTCTCAGCAGGATGAAAAAGAAAAGGGTCTAGATAGTCTTGTTTCATCTGATAGAATTTTCCCACAGAAGATGGGCAAACCTCAGATAAGAACATTTATCAGACCTCACACATTTTACAGCCACATCCCTTTGGGAACATTACACAGCATAGACTTGCTAAGTCCTGAAAATGGAAGACAGAAAGCACTATAAAAAATATGGACTGGCGCCCTGAGAAACCAGTCTTTATTACTCACCCTAACATATACATTAGGCATTTTGGTGTACTTGTTAAATGATACATAAGACCGTATCACTAATGAAAATACAGCAGTAGTCCATGAGCTCTTGGCTCAAAAGAAAGCAAAAGTAAATTAAGCAAAAGATCTAATTTTTAAAAAAATGGTAGTGGTCCCATTGGAAAACCAAATATATGCTGACCCACTTTTCCTATTCTGCTCTTGTCTGATTTTCATAACAATGGGTGAATGCAGAGGAGCCTTGAGCAGGATTGCAGAAAGCAGGTACCTATAGTCCATTAATCCCAAACTTCAGAAGCAAGAGCAAGTAAGCTGGCAACCTAGGAGATGCTTTAGTAGTAAGGGCAGGTGTTGCCAGGGCAGATTTTTGCCAATGAAATAAGAATTTAAGCAAAATGTTAAATTCATTTAATGTTATTTCAAAGGCTAATCTAATAATTCTTAAACATCTATGTAAATCTGCCATTTTCTCAACTCTGGGAGACAGATAAAGAGAACCACGTGGGAAGATATAGCATGTTCTATTACTCGCCATTAAATTGATAAGAATTACAATGTCTGTGAATTCATCAATACCACTGAAAGACATGCAGTGGAATCAAATAGGTGGCAGAATAGGTACATGAATAGCATAATAGAACAAATCTTTCACCAGATGGTGTTCAGATTTGCTGTTTATTTGTGGCTTATTTAATATTATCCTGCTTTTCCTCAATCCACAAAGGATTCAAAGCGTCTTACAAAGAGCACCATGGGCCTCAGGCAACCAGCTTTTAATGACCAAAAATGAACTCTTAAGTCCATGACATTTAGTAATTTGTCACTTTTCTTGGGCACAAAGTTGAATTCTGGCTCCAGGAAGCTGATGTTTGGGAGAAAATCATTTAGTTGTGGATGAAGTGAGCCAACACATAGCCGGTAGTCCCAATGTGACTTGTTTGTTTCCTAATTTGAGTTTACATAGTAACTCTCTTAAAGAAACAAAACCATTTTTTAGTGATGGGGGAGTTCTTTGTGAAAATAGCCATGAAGTGAGAGATGAGTCCCGGGTAGAAGCTGGAAAGGGAGTTAACTTGCGGTATGAGGATGTGCACAGGAAACGCTTGCCTCTAGATAGTAATACAGTTTCAGGAGAAATCTCCAAACCTGAGTGAACTGTTTCCTGGATTCTCAAGTTTAGAGACTGTGAATCTGGGGGCTTGCCAAGTCCTCAAAAACATCAAGGGCCTACTAAAATACAATAGAAAATCTAGAAAAAAAGATAAAAAGACAAGGAACATGTAGATTTGTTTAGAATACGCACTTTAAATGCAATTCTCCTATTACCAATTGATATGGTTTGCCTGTGTCCCCACCCAAATGTCAACTCGAATTGTATCTCCCAGAATTCCCATGTGTTGTGAGAGGGACTCTCACAACAGGGGAGGTAATTGAATCATGGGGGCCAGTCTTTCCTGTGCTATTCTCATGATAGTGAATAAGTCTCACAAGAGCTGATGGGTTTATCAGGGGTTTCCACTTTCGCTTCTTCCTCATTTTCTCTTGCTACTGCCATGTAAGAAGTGCCTTTCGCCTCCCGCCATGATTCTGAGGCCTCCCCAGCCATGTGGAACTGAAAGTCTAATTAAACCTCTTTTTCTTCCCAGTCTCGGGTATGTCCTTATCAGCAGCATGAAAAGAGACTAATACAGTAAATTGGTACCAGCAGAGTGGGGCATTCTTGAAAAGATACTTGAAAATGTGGAAGCGACTTTGGAACTGGGCAACAGGCAGAGACTGGAACAGTTTGAAGGGCTCACAAGAAGACAGAAAATGTGGGAATGTTTGGAACTTCCTAGAGACTTGTTGAATAGCTTTGCCCAAAGTGCTGATAGTGATATGGACAATAAAATCCAGGTTGAGGTGGTCTTAGATGGAGATGAGGACCTTGTTGGGAACTGGAGCAAAGGTGACTTTTGTTATATTTAAGCAAAGAGACTGGTGGCATTTTGCTACTGCCCTAGAGAATTGTGGAACTTTGAACTTGAGAGAGATGATTTAGAGTATCTGGCAGAAGAAATTTCTAAGCAGCAAAGCATTCAAGAGGTGACTGGGGTACTGTTAAAGGCATTCAGCTTTATAAGGGAAGCAGAGCATAAAAGTTTGGAAGATTTGCAACCTGACTATGCGATAGAAAAGAAAAATCTCATTTTCTGAGGAGAAATTCAAGCCAGCTGCAGAAATTTGCATAAGTAGCAAGGAGCCTAATGTAAATCCCCAAGACCATGGGGAAAATGTCTCCAGGCCATGTCAGAGACCTTCACAGCAGCCCCTCCCTCCCATCACAGGCCTGGAGGTCCAGGAGGAAAAAGTGGTTTTGTGGGCCAGGCCCAGGGTCCCCATGCTATGTGCAGCCTAGGGACTTGGTGCCCTGTGTCCCAGCAGCTCTAGCTGTGGCTGCAAGGAACCAATGTACAGCTTAGGCTGTGGCTTTGGAGAGTGGAAGCCCCAAGCCTTGGCAGCTTCCATGTGGTGTTGAACCTGTGGGTGCACAGAAGTCAAGAATTGAGGTTTGCCAACCTCCACCTAAATTTCAGAAGATGTATGAAAATGCCTGGATGCCCAGGCAGAAGTTTGCTGCAGGGAAGGGCTCTCATGAAGAACCTCTGGTAGGGCCATGGGGAAGGGAAATGTGGGGTCAGAGCCCCCACACAGAGTCCCTACTGGGCCACTGCCTAGTGAAGCTGTGCGAAGAGGGCCACCATCCCCCAGACCCCAGAATGGTAGATCCACTGACAGCTTCCACCACGTGTCTGGAAAAGCCACAGACACTCAACACCAGCCCATAAAAGCAGCCGGGAGGGAGGCTGTACCCAGCAAAGCCACAGGGGTGGAGCTGCCTAAGACCATGGGAACCAACCTCTTACATCAGTATGACCTGGATGTGAGACCTGGAGTCAAAGGAAATCATTTTGGAGCTTTAAAATGTGACTGCCCCACTGGATTTCGGACTTCCATGGGCCCTGTAACCCCTTTATTTTGGCCAATTTCTCCCATTTGGAATGGCTGTATTTACCCAATACCTGTACCCCCATTGTATCTAGGAAGTAACTAGCTCACTTTTGATTTTACAGGCTCATACATGGAAGGGACTTGCCTTGTCTCAGATTAGACTTTGGACTGTGAACTTTTGGGTTAATGCTGAAATGAGTTAAGACTTTGGGGGACTGTTGGGAAAGCATGATTGGTTCTGAAATGTGTGGATATGAGATTTAGAAGGGCCAGGGGAGGAATGATATGGTTTGGCTGTGTCCCCACCCAATGTCAGCTTGAATTGTAGCTCCTAGAATTCCCATGTGTTGTGGAGGGACCCAGGGGAGATAATTGAATCACAGGGGCTGGTCTTTCCTGTGCTATTCTCGTGATAGTGAATAAGTCTCATGAGATCCCATAGGTTTATCAGGAGTTCTCGCTTTTGCCTCTTCCTCATTTTCTCTTGCTGCCACCATGTAAGAAGTGCCTTTCGCCTACCACCATGATTCTGAGGCCTCCCCAGCCATGTGGAACTATAAATCCAACTAAACCTTTTTCTTCCCAGTGTCGGGTATGTCTTTATCAGCAGCATGAAAACGGACTAATACGCCAACCTTAGGAAACTTCATTGCATGACCATTTCCCTAGTTTCTTCAATTGGAAACGAGGGGAAGCTGCTCATCCCACCAATTGTTGTGCACAAAGAAGGGCAGCATGGGCCTTCTGCTAATTTAGTTGGTAAACTTGGGTCCAATCAAGTAAAAAAAGAAGAAAAATAAATCCCTATGGCCATTCTTAAAGAAGACCCCTCAGGAAATAAAAGAACAAGGTTCTGGGTCCTTTCCCACTCCCAAAGCAGAGCAGCTCCATTTTTATGATTTATATAAAGTGATGTTCTAAAGACTGGAGGTTAGGGGACAGAATGAGGAAGAGGAATGTTTCTTTGATGAAGGAACACTCAACACCCACTAGGGGCTTCCCTGTGTTACATTCAGACCACTGTCAGTTCCTTTCAGGAATAAGTGATACACTAGTGGGCTCCCCTTGCCAGCTACAGCACTGGACCAGTCCAACAAAATATATTCTGAGGCTGAAGATCAAAAAACTTAGTGAATAACTGAAACTCCTGTAGGCTCCTGTACCCTGTGGGAACCTAGAAGAGTATGGTAGGACAGCAACATAAGGGCTATGTTCTGGCTTCAAATGGGAGCTCTAGAGCTCTGATGGGAGATGCCAGACTTTATCACCCTTAAGAAAGTCACCCTCACCGGGTGCGGTGGCTCATGCCTGTAATCCCAGCACTTTGGGAGGCAGAGGCGAGTGGATCACCTGAGGTCAGGAGTTCGAGACCAGCCTGACTGACATGGAGAAACCCCATCTCCACTAAAAAATACAAAATTAGCCTGGTGTGGTGGCACCTGCCTGTAATCCCTGCTACTCAGGAGGCTGAGGCAGGAGAATCGCTTGAACCTGGGGGGCGGAAGTTGCAGTGAGCCAAGATTGTGCCATTGCACTCCAGCCTGGGCAATAAGAACAAAACTCCATCTCAAACAAACAAACAAAAAAACAGGAAAGTCATTCTCTGACCCCACCCCCAGCCCACCTTAGGAAGGATACTGTTTAATAGTAACTTAAATTCCTCTTAGGGTAGGGAAGGTCCATCTTGTCTTGGCTTATTCAGGGCAGTAGAAGCTTTACCCACTTCCCACTCTTCTTCATGTTATTGAAGCCCAGTTAAAATGAACCAACGTAAATTAGAATATAAAATTATTTTAATATTTCTTCATCTGACTTGCTTCTAATCCCATTGTTTTTTTTGCTGTATCTGAAGATAGTCCCAACTTCTCAAATATGTTATAAATTTCTGGGCTGTAAAATGAATATGGATGAGGGACTCAAATTTTGTAAATGCTATGGGGTAACAAATCCCCAACTGTCCTCTGCCTTTGTGTTGCCTCAGCTTACCACAAAACCCCCCTACGCACATACACACACACACACACACACACACACATCCCTAAAGTCACTCTAAATATCAGTAATTATGAAGTTGACCAGGCGCGGTGGCTCACACCTGTAATCCCAGCACTTTGGGAGACTGAGGCGGGCAGATAGCTTGAGGTCAAGAGATCGAGACCATCCTGGCCAACATGGTGAAACCCGTCTCTACTAAAAATACAAAAATTAGCTGGGCGTTGTGGCACATGCCTGTAGTCCCAGCTACTCAGGAGGCTGAGGCAGGAGAATCACTTGAACGCAGAAGGCGGAGGTTGCAGTGAGCTGAGATCCTGCCACTGCACTCCAGCCTGGCGACAGAGCAAGACTCTGTCTACAAAAAAAAGAAAAAAAATTTAATTGTGAAGTCTTTGGCAACTTCCTGAGGCCTTCCAACTCTCTCCCAGCCTTTCAGAACAGGTCTTCCTATATTCTTCCATCCCTCTTCTGCCATTCTGTCATATTTCTAGAGTGGGGCTGGCAATAAAGCTATCAGAGAAGAGAGAAACCATATGTTCTGAGGTAAAATTTAACAGAATAAAGAAAGAATGCCATTAATTTCCAGCCCTTGAAAATGCCCAGAAGCTTCCAAACAGACCTTCCTTAAAAGTTTCCATCTACTGTCTTTTATTAAACCCTGGTATTCCTCAAATGTGAAATTCCAATCTGAATTGTTAAAATATTTTTACAAATTAAAAAAACTCTATTAATTTTGAGTAGCTCAAAAGTATCTTTTCTACAATTTCTAAAGTGAATATGCTACATTTTAGATTATAAGCTTTTGCCACCAGGTGTGAGTCTAACTACTCTTTATATCTTTTGTTCGCTCAAGGTAAAACATGTCCCAAATTTGAAAAAAATTGACTTTGAACAATTTCTAATAAGCATTTCGGTGGTCCTGAGCAGGAGGACCTATTCTTCTAGTTTGTGAAGTAGCTAAGGAAAACATCTTAGGCATAGAACATTCATTTATATTTCCAAGACCTTAGCCTGACCAATTAACCTGACTTGCAACTTGGGCGTTTAATTAGAAGCAGTTTGGACACCAGAGTTCCAGTTCTGCTGTTGGTGCCATCTTTACCTTTGGGGAAGTGTTCTGCTTGCAGCCTATATTTTGTGGACATCGTTTCCTGTATATCTTTGTGTCTAAACTTCAAACATAGTAGGCATTCGGAAATTGCTCCCGGAACTGAATTAAATGCAAAGTTAATTCATGGTTGTACATGACCAGAGTTGGAGTAAAAAATGAAATAAAGTGAAAAGCATTATCAATTACTCAGGTGAAGTCATGTCAGGCAATCATTAAGTTTTCGATGATCTTGCAGATGTTTGAATGAGAATCCGGATCTTGGGGGCATTTTCAGTTGTGTGCACTGACATGTGAATGTGTGTGTGCCCTCACATAAGTTCTTACATAGCAGAAGGAAGGAAGTTGTGAAAGGGGAGAAAATAGAGCTATTGACTGCAGAGCCATAAAGCTGTTTTTAGAATGACTGCTTCTGTTGTATTGGGGAACACTTCCTTTGAGAAGGGGTATATTATGCATCCTTTTTCCATTAAGTCTATTTTTGGAAGAAATTACAGAAGATAATATATTACCAGCTTCCAGGGATCTCTTATCAACATAGCCTCTGTTCTCATTACACACCTGCTTAGAGCAAAATAAATTATTCTGTCCTCAGGAATGCCAACCCCAGACAATCAAAATCTTCACTAAATCACTGTATTTATTAGGGAAGCTCTGATTTTTGAAAAGTGTTAACTCCACCCCTAAAAAGAGTAAGTGAGATCTAACAACACTGGAGTCTTGTGGTTGAGCATTCAATCAGCTTCAACAGGGACAAAGTCTAGGAATTGTTTTCAAAACAGTGTGGGGCTTCGCTTCCTACTCAGGAGGAAGATTTATCTGCATTTGGCGATTACTCCAGTTACCTTGGAACAAGAAATTTACTTCTCAGTAGTTTTACAAATTAAGTGTCTAACTTGTCTCTATAGAATTAATGCCTTAGGAGGTGGGGAGACGGAGGCAGAGCAGAGGCTTTCAAGGCCAGTTCACAAGTTTGACATTTAAAGTGATAGTAGCAATTTTTTCTCTAACTCCAACAGTGTGAAACTCTGCTTCCACCTAATTGCAGTTTGCATCCTGCAAGTATGTTGATTTAGACATTAAAACAACTTAAATGTTTAGCAGTAAAAAGTTGTTTAATCATTAAACCACTACCATTTTATTTTGCCCTTTAAACCTGCTTTCAATCAGCAGATGCTGATTTGGATACTGGTTTACAGTCTCATTAACCATGAAGATCACAAAGGAAAGGTTGTGGCAGCAGCGGGAAGCTCTGAAACACCCTCATTGTCACAGGAAACACTCAGTGAGACATTCAGCTGTCTCACAACACACGCGGCTCTGAGAGAGGTTTGGGTGGCAGAAATGCCGCCTCTAATTCCAGAAGCAGCACCCTGTTCATTCCAGGAAAGGAAAGGAAAAGTGTTTTTCTGCGTGACCATGTTGATCACTGTTACCATGCAGTAATCAGGGGTCTTTTTGCCACTTAAGTGTAATGGGAGGAGGATATATCATTGCAGACTCCTAGGTGAATGGCGTGGATGTTACTTTTTTGCAAAGCGAGGAGGAGTTGCAGTGTTTCATGGCCTTCTTTCAACACATGGGAGTTTTATCACTCATTTTAAAAGCCCAACTTAACACCATTTTCAAACTGAGTTCCAGTCCTGGATTGTTTTTCTACAAAATGGCCCCTTTCCCCTCAGAGTGGGATGGCCATGGGTGCCCATTAATTGCTACACTTGTAGGAACTGAGTTTATTCCCTTCATAGTAGAAAAACCAAGCTTATTTTCTGAAACTTAATCCTGTGAGCTACCATCCACGGCCACACCAGGCTCCAGGAAGGGATCACGACTTTCCGAAGAGATGAACTGCTGCTTTAACAAAGGCTACATGTGCCTTTTGATTCCATATTCTGCCTCTGCTAGATGTTTGGTTTTGCTGCCAAATATAAAAACCACACTGGAAAAGACAGTTCTTCACTTTTAAGTGGCTGTGTGATAGAAAATTGGTAATTAGTTCAGTTTTGAGGAAGATAGGGACAAACTGTTCTTTACGTTTTATAAAATCGCAAATTGTGACAGTGATCTCCCATTTGAGATGGAGAAATAGAAACCTAACGAGTTCCAGAGACTTGCCCAAGATCTTGTAGCTAATTATTAGAAGCAGGAAATGGGTTAGAAGCCAGAACCTTGACTTACAGCTAATTGTATTTTCAGCTAGCCAAACGTCTTTACTGGATTAATACAAACTTCTCTTGTCCTCAGATAATACAAATATCTGTCCTCATGGAAAATAAAGGCTTATTGGTCTGTCTCTTTCTCTCTCTCTCTCTCTCTCTCTCTCTCTCTGTATCTGTGTGTGTGTGTATGTATTATATATGTGAATGTATATATAAAATATGTATGTATGTATATGCATATGTATTTCTGTCACTAAAAATGTGTGTGTGTATATATATGAATGTATGTGTATATGTGTATGTATATGTTATATATTTTATAAAGACACATATTCAGTCAAACATTGCTTAACGATAGGGGTACATTCTGAGAAATGCATCTTTAGGCAATTTCATTGTTGTGTTAACATCAAAGAGAGTACTTACACAAACCTAGATAGTAAAGCCTACTGAACGTCTAGGCTAAACAGTGTATCCCATTGCTCCTCGGTACAAACCTGTACAGCATGTTACTGTACTGAAACTGTACACAATTGTAACACAATAGTAAGTATTTGTGTATCGAAACATATCTAAACATAGAAAAGGTATAGTAAAAATACAGCATAAAATATTTTTAAATGGTATACCTGTATAGGGCATTTACCATGGATGGAAGTTGCGGGACTGGAAGTTGTGGTTGCTCTGGGTGAGTCAGTGAGTGAGTGGTGAGTGAATATAGCAGCCTAGAACATTACTGTACACTATATAGACTTTATAAACACCGTACACTTGGGCTACACTAAATTTATAAAAAAATATATTTCTTTCTTCAATAATAAATTAACCTTAGCTTACTGTAACTTTTTTACTTTATAAACTTTAAATTTTTTTAACTTTTTGACTCTTTGTAATAAAACTTCACTTAAAACACAAACACATTATGTAGCTGTACAAAAATATTTGTATTTATATCCTTATAAGCTTTTTTCTATTTTGAAAATTTTAATTTTTTTTAATTTTCAAACTTTTTGGTCAACAACGAAGATATAGCACACACCGTGCCTAGGCACACATAGGGTGTGGATCATCAGAATGTCAGTAGGCAATAGGAATTAACTCCATTATGATCTTCTGGGACTATATGCAGTTCATCGTTGAGTGAAACGTCATTATGTGGTGCATGGCTGTATTTATATCTGTATAAAGATTACACATACATAAAGGATACAAAGACAAAGAATGCATATATATTTATATATAGTATACTGTATATATGCATGTATGTATGTATGTATCTTACTTTGGGATTTCCATTTTTCTAATCTTCTTACCATTTTAAGAATTGGTCTATGCACAGCAAACTTTTAGAATCGCAATTAAAATATTCAGAGAAGTGGCCAACTTTTTGCTTTTGTTTTTGTTTTTGTTTTTTGAGACAGAGTTGTCACCCAGGCTGGAGTGCAGTGGCGCGATCTCGGCTCACGCAAGCTCCGCCTCCCGGGTTTACGCCATTCTCCTGCCTCAGCCTCCCGAGTAGCTGGGACTACAGGCGCCTGCCACCACGCCTGGCTAATTTTTTGTGTTTTTTAGTAGAGACGGTGTTTCACCGTGTTAGCCAGGATGGTCTCGATCTCCTGACCTTGTGATTCACCCGTCTCGGTCTCCCAAAGTGCTGGGATTACAGGCGTGAGCCACCGCACCTGGCCATGGCCAAGTTTTTGTATAGGTGTTTGGATACTGTGCACACAAGTTCTACATTTCTCGGTTCTCAAAACTCCTTCCTACATAAATACTGAGGACTGTTCTCTGGCCAAAGTCTGTCAAACCATCTCTCTGAGTAACAAGACTTTCTCATGTTTTCCATGCTCTATAGGTCAGTGTTGCAGCCTTCCCATACTTGATTTTTAAAGCAGAGTTTTGTTTTGTTTGTTCATGGTGCGTTATGACTATAAAATTTAAATACCTTTCCTCTTTGAAGATAATCCTTATTTTAAACACTTGCTCTTGTTTTAAAACATTGAAAAAAATTTATCGACTTGATATTTCTAAAGAGACCTATGTATATATGTATTAGATATTTATATACATACATATGTATATATGTAATATATATTATATATATATTTTAGAAATCTGCAAATTTAATAAGGGAGTGTTCAGATTGCAGAAGACCTATCCTTAAATCCCGAATCCCAGAATTCTTAAGCTAGAAGGGCTCTTGAGAGGTGATCTCATCTATACAGAGATGTATATTTAAGGAGCTAATTTACACAAGTAGGTAGCAAAACCTTACACCAATTATTCAAGCACATGAAGCACCTTACACCAAGCACTTTGGTGAATACCCATTTCTACTCAATTTTAAACTAAATTCAACTGAAAATATCTCATTTTAAAGAGGATATTCAGTTGACTCACTGGGGAAAAACAATTGGATAAACTGACTGTTTGCCCTTACCCGGATAAAATCACTGATGAGTTAAATGCATTTTTGTAATGTGTCAAGACACTGGTGGCTTTAACCGTCACACATATTAAGTATGGGATATGTGGCGAGGAATGGAAGTTTTTATATACAGCAGTAAGAACTGTAGAGGGGGAAAACCGTGAAAGATGGAAGACAATGAGAAGAAAGAGGACAGAGATGATACACTCAAGAAAAGCTGCCTATTTCAGAGTAGAATATATTGTAAGCCCCAATATAGTTGAATGCTTACAAGAGGAGAAGCTTTCAGCAACTCCTTTGTTTCTTAATGTATATATTATATCTGAACAGAATGCTTCTTTCCTGTGAGCTGGACAGTAGGAAGTAATCTATCTTCAACCTTGTTTGGTGTGTAAATAAAACTTCAGAAAGGGTCTGTTGAACTTTGGACAGGCAAGCTCCATGAGCTCTCCCTCACTCTTTGAGGCAGGTTAAAGGGTAGGGCCATGACCACCACCTTCATCCTTCAGGGACTATTTACAAAAGATTGAAAAATGTGCCCAGGGCCTGTACCTGGCCCTCTGTGAAACTAGCCCAACTCAAGTGGGCTGGCAGGCAAGCCTGGCTTTCATGGGGACAGAAGAGAGAGTTTAGGGTGAGCTTGGCATCTTTCAACACATGTTTTTTGGCTTCTCCTACTGAATTTGTAATTTCCATGATATTTGGTGGGAAAATGGACACTGGCCTCTTTTTCCTTTTGTCTGCTGCTTTGCAGCTATTGGGATTCTGAGTCTTGGGATAATGAAGCAGGCTGTCATTTCCTACCACCAAATAATGCATTACAAAGTGGAAATGCAAATTTCCTGTGCAAGCTCTAAGTAGCAGGTGGTATTTCCTTAATATATTGTTTTTGACCTTTGGGGAAATTGGTATTATGAGCTTACTTTGGAAAATTAAAATAGCATCAAGGTCCTACATTTTCAATAAAACAATCAATATCTTAAATTTTAAAAATCAGACTAGATTACAATACCAGGAAAAGACATACATATTTTGCTTTTATGTGTTAAAGTTTTGTAATTCAGGGAGGACAAGAAAAGGGATATGGTGCAGCTGAACTTTCTAATTCACTAAGACAGAAATAAAAGGAAAGAGAAAAATGTATATTTTTAAGTTTCAATTTAAACCATTGCTGTTAACTAAATGCTTTGATACGATCAGTCATACAAAGAGTTAAATTAAGCATGGAGCTGTTCAGATGGCAAATCTGAGTTGAGCTGAAGGTAAAAGACATCTGTATTTTTCATTCATTTGCTCAGCAGCACTAAATTTCAAGCTTGTTTTTTGTTCAGCATCAAAGAAAAGGTTGTTTTATGGTTATTGGATTTTTTTTAACCCACATATTTCATGAAAGAGACTCAAGTCACTGGGTCTTTATATTCTTTTAAGTTATTTTTCTGCCCACAGCCCTTCTGCAAGCCATCTTGTTGAAGAGGGAAAACATAATTTCATTCTTTTTCTCTTCCTTTGAAGAAAAAAATTTAAGAGATTTAAATACCGTTCACATTTTGGAACTTCCTTCTTTACCCCCTCCCGAAACCATAATCTCACAACTATGTAAAGCAATCAAATGTTGAAAGACTTAAGAGATTTTCACTCCCATAAATATCCTTTATATACTTATAACTGCTCTACTTATCAAGGGCAACAAGAATGGAACCCAGGAGCTAACTAAGTTTATAGACGTGTGTTTGTGTGTGTGTGTATCAATATATCCAGATGTGTCCAAATGTACACGGTATTTTTAGCATACAAATTGCTGATTAGGCATCTATATCATTTTTTCCTCTAAAATGTCTAAGTGCATGGATCTATTAGTGGATGGGCGCCAGAACGACACAGTCAATGGAGGACTGAAATATTTACCAAACCCAAGAAATGAAGGTTTGTTTGAATAGTTTAAACTTGACGGGAGGCTGAGACAAGAGGATCACTTGAGCGAGGAGTTCGAGGCTACAGTGAGCTCTACAATCATGCCTCTGCACTCCAGCCTCGGCGATAGAGCAAGACCCTGTCTCTCAAAAAAAATAAAATAAATTTGAGTAGAGCAAACTATGTAAACTTGGATAGTCTGGTAACCTTCATTCTTTAATTGTTCCATAGCTTATATTTGGCTTCAAGGTCCAGGTTTTCGAGCACAAGAAATCTGCGTTTTTCATTCTAAGAAGTATAAAGCAAGATAGTTATATTTCATGTGAGGTTCACATTAATTGTCATTGCACCTCTTCTTCCCAGAAGGAAGAGGAAATGAGAGCTGGAGTCAACACTGGGTACTGTAAATGCTCATCTAATCTTGAAATCTCAGAGGTTATTAATTTTCCAGATAGTTGAGTTATTGCCTTCAAATTTTAACTTCAAATTTTATTAATGTGGTGGTATATGAAAATGCAGCCAATGTGCATGATATGTGTGTCTCAAACTATATTTATGAATTCACTAAATGTAATTTTATGTGTCTCTTGATAATGTTTGATTGTTAACATAAGCATCACTAGACTTGTCAAGTGGCAAAGATCATATTCTTTCATTCTTTCTTCCTTTCTCATTTCTTGAGTGCTGGCCATATGCCAGGAACTATGCACCCACTCTGGTGCTTGGTGTATAGAAGGCACTCAATGAATATTTATTGAATAAATGCAAAAAAAAAAAATGAATAAACAAGTTCAATGGATAGTTAAAAGGATAGTTTCGGTTCTGTAAACCTTGATTTGGGTATAGGACCAGTCACAGTGACATGACAGAGCTATTTGGTGATAAATAGTGTGGAGTGTATTTACCACCATGCAGTAATGCCCTGTCCCTCCTTGAATAGTAGTACAGATATGAGAGTGCTTTTTAAAATTTTTAATCATTGGCCACTTTCTCGTGAAATTAGAGGGAAACTGTGCAGCAACAGGACTCTCTGGGCATTGTGACATGTCTACTGTCTACAAAATTTGTGTTCAAGACAAAATCTAAAGCAACCATCTTTCAAAAGGATGTCCTCACTTTCTAAAAGACAATTATTGCAATGACTATAGCCAATGAGGTTTTTCGTGCCACTGCCATTCAAAACATCAGTGATTTTGGCATCTTGGGCACCGTACCAACTTGTTTTTTCTTTCCCACACCTCTGTCCCACATATGATAAGTTTATTCTTGGGTTGTGACAGAGGAGCATTCCTTATCACTTTGAGAAGTTCAGCTAGGATATTTAGGGGATGAATTGCATTCTTATGAATTCTTTATCATGATTACACTCCTATCTAGTATAATGTGAAGGTAAAGTAGGGCCTTTAGAGGTAGACTAGCATAGGTTTGAAATGTTTGCTTCATTCCTTACCAGCTTCCAAAAGTAACCTGGGGACATGTCCATGCTTCGTAAACATGGTGTCTTCATATACACGCTGATATACAGGAAAGATCTTTGCAGAACTCCATGAAAGTTTGTTTTTATTATTGTACCAAAGATTACATATACCTGACCAGACACAAAACTAAGCTGTAAGTTTTCTTCAAGCCTCCTTAATATTTTGTCCTTTAAGCATAAGCGATGTTGCAAAGCACCCCTTTAATTTATCGTGTGTAAACAATCACTAGAGTCTGCAAAATAGATTGCATTTCTTATGAACTCCATTTTGTAATAACATTTTGTATACTGAATGATGCATTCAGTGAATGAGGTAATTAATGCTAAAGGATAAAAAGATTATTTAAAAATTTACCAAACTATACCTTGCTTCCTTAGTAGCTATGCATAGGTAAGTATGTTGTTCTGAAATTATTGTTGACTGAAAGAATAAATATGAATGATAGTGGGAGCTATCCATCAAAAACGTCTTTATTTTTTTAAACACTGGCATGCACTCTATAAGCAGTAAGCAAAAGTGACAATTTTTTCCTAATCACTAAATGTTTACTTACCATTTGTAAGAAGGGTTAACCTGTCCTTAATTTGTTTGAACCCATGGGGCCATGAACAAACACCATAATAGAATGAAGAAAGCAATGCCAACATAGACCAATTTTGTCAGTAATAAAGAACTGTCCTGGGACAGAGTATGCCCAGATATGAGTTCTCAGAAAAAGCCACAGAACTCTTCTGTAAACTTCTATATCAACCGTATCCTACCTCCTCTTCTGCCTCAGCTTGCAGTAGCAGAAAAAGTTTACATGTGTTTGTATATTCACTGAACAGTAGTCCTCAAAGAATAGGGAATTCTCACATCTTTTTAAAAAGAGCCACTTAAAGAAAATATATTCTAAGTGCTTTAATTCAGATTTAAATGGCTACATTGCGAGATATTATTCCATATAATTGGAGTAATTGCGAATTTATACAGATTTTCAACAGTGGCACTTTGTAATCATTGATAAAATACAGCAGGGTGGGGGGATAAAACCAGTATTGCTTGGATCCAATGACATTTTCCCATGCTCACTTTTTCCAGTTGTGTAGCAATGACCATATTCTCTAATAGCATTAGCATACTTTTATGCTTCGGTCTTTTTGCTTTTCATTAGGAGAATACTGGAATTCATGCTATAGAATGGTTCCTTTTATACTCCAGCCCACTTGTGCAACAACATTCCTGTGATTTTACTATCTAATATGTTGTGGCTATAACCAGAGAATGCAAAATTTGTCTTCCTGGGAGCCTTGGCCTCTATATTTTCTACCAAATCATGCCTCCATTTTTTCTATAAAGGCTGTTGGTACACCCACAAATGTCATCTGTCTGTGACAAGCAGAACTGAGGCACTTTTGTTCTGATGCTTACATTTGTTCACATGAATAGAAGTTCCTCAGTTGAAAATGATTTGCACATAGGTTGAGGAACTGTGAATGAAATCACTCAACCTAGAGGCTGGCATTCTTCATGCTGCTGGCTGTTGATTTCTTCATCTTCTCCCTGAAGACCCTGCATGAGTGGTGAGTATCTGTAAAGGCACCAGGAGACCCAGACACCTCTGTGGCAGCCAAGCAGGTGTTACCCTGCAGGACTTAGAGGGATCTTAAGAGCAAGAGAAGGAAGGAGTGACTTATCTCACCAGTGGTCAGAGCAGAAAGTGCAGAGCAGCAAGTTGCAGGTTCTGGCAGTGATGGCTTCTGAACTGAAGAGCAACCAAACCCTCTTATGTAACCCTGTCACCACAGCTCAAAGGGAGGCTTTCTTGCCTCCCAGTAGAAGGGAACTGACAGAGCCTGTGTGGCTTTGCATCCTGAAGAATCTATAATTGTTGTGTCTGTTGAGAAAGCGTCAAGAAAATTGGATTGTTCCAACATTCAAGCTCTTCCATATTAGCTTTGTGTTCCATTTGAAAACAATAGGTTGAAAAAATAGCTTAATTCTAAGCTTATATGTATATGGGGAATTTTATCAATTATTAGCACCATTATAACTTGTTAAACAGTGAACTTATAGTTGAATGTGATCTATCAGATGGCTGCTTAACATTTGCTCAAGAATAATCTATGAGTCATCTAAGCACAAAGTAGCTATTTGAAAATTTGTTGAGTAAATGACATCTCTTTGACAGAAATATCTGCATAATTACAGTGTGTTATACATGCTCGTTATAGCCTAAGGACGTCTGTTTGAATTTGGGTTTTCCTTTTTTTTTTTCTGTCTGCATAACACACATGCAGACATCATAGTTTGAATACTTACGGTTGTGATCTTGGAGAAAAGTGTATCTCTTTTCTCTTTAACAGCTTAAGCATACTAAAGGTAGTTTGTAAGCAACACATAACTTTGAACACGGAAAATTAAGTTTGCTTTTCATGAAATTCTAATTTTGTAACTTGTTGAGAGTTATTTTTAGAGAGTGGTAGCTTTTGAAGAAAAAGAAGTTTGTGTTTTTTTTTTTCCTGAAATGTAATTGGTAGTCATTAATTACATTTTATAAAATATATGTTCCTTTCAAAAGCAATCTCAGACAATAGTACATTTTAAAGTCTGGATCACTTTCCCAGCAGCCCAGGGTGTTTTGAAGATAGGAGAACAAGGGAAGTACTTTAAGCCGTAAAGTCTTGCAGGGTAGCAGTTAAGTGCTTAAGGCAGTGCATTCTTGTTGCAGCGTCCTGTTACAGTAATATTATGAAAAAAAGCTACAGGGAATTCTCATACATGTCTAATACATATAGCTTTAATGTTCACTGGCTGGACCCATTCACAAATGGAATCTGTGGGTCAGATGTAGTTTGCAAGCCACTATTATTAAGCTGTTTTCCTTTTACTATTAAGTAATGGTTCCTTGTTAATATTATGAATGCATGTGTTCTTTGCTCTCTCTGTAAATCTTTTGTTCCAGTCTTTTTTTTTTTTTTTTTTTTTTTTTTGGCCTTACAAGAATGTGGGGGGAGGATATCCCTATCCACAAATCACGTACTTTAAATAGCCAGGCTAGAGCTGAATGAAGGAAATCAGTCTAGATAACATCTTTGTGAAATGTATGCCTATGAACTCTGCGTCACACAATACAAAGGAAATTGCCATTGTCCTGTACAAATTAGGTGAACAAAGCACATAAAAAAATCCTCTTCTGGTTGCCATATATATTCCTGTGCAGCTGAAACTAGAATTCCAAAGGCCACAGAAACGGCAAGGCTTAAGTGACAAATTTGCAAATCAGAGAGTGTAGGTTTTGCATTGATAATACAGAGAGATCTGTAATCATTTATCACAATGGTACCACATTTTTTGATACTGAACACTGCAGACCATAAACAATAAGGATTACATGACCACTGCTGCTACTGTGACTACTACTGCCATCACCGCCACCCTCCCTAGTGCTATTAAATCATGCTTATTAAGTTCTTACAGCCAACAATTGTGCTATATACTTTAGTGGCATTCATCATATTTAATCACCCCAGCAACCCACTGAGGAATCCACTTTATACAATTAAGGAAATTGAAGTTTAAATTGCTGCCAAGTCACACAGCTTATGCATACCTGGTCTCATACTTGATCCCGGAGGTCTTTCTGGCCCCAAAGCCCTGTTCTTCCCCACTATCTTGAACTTCCTTTCCCTGTATGTGAAGGGAATGGAACTCACCAGGTACCAAGATGTCACCTCCTAACCCTTACAAAGCCCAGTGAGTTATTTGGAGGGGAATTTTTCCCAAGGCCAAAAAGCTGTCCCTGTAATACTCCAAAGTAACTTCGATATTCTGGAAAGAGCAACTACAATCAAAGATAGCACCTTACAAACATCCTTCCTTTATTTAAAAAAAAAAAAAAAAAAAAAAAAAATTTTAAAGCTACTACCACCAACGGTTCTTCCCAAGATCAGAGATACCTGCACATCTGGCAATAAGCCCAGACATACCAAACTGTGTATTATCTAGAGCCAATGACTTGAATACCACTGCATCTGCAGAGAGACAAGCATCTCATTTCAATAGACAACTTGTTCCTAGAGTGGGATACTCCCCTGCTGAACTGACAGGGAGCCGGAAGAGCGGCATGGAACAAAGAGAATAGTTATGACTAGGCAGCAGACGGCCCCAAGCACAACCCCAGGTTCTGCTCTTCTTCAGCTTAACCAAGCAGAACTGCAGTTAACTCCCATTAAAAGTCAGTAGACATTTAGTCGGCTTCCAGAATGTGGGCAGAAGCTCATGTTAGTTATTTACTACCCATCTCTGGAATTCCTTTTGGACATGACCAATGAGTTACAGCTGGTCTTTAGGCAGTATGGCACACTCATTAACTAGCTGTCAGGAACAGCTACACCCTTTGGTCCACAAATCTGGATTTACCAGAGGAAAATTCCAAACAGACCAGGAAAGCAAAAACCACTGACACCATCTCCATAATAACTGTAAAACTGAAACATGTACGTTCTACAAAGAGGGCTGTTCTTCTGCCTCCTCAGAAACAATTTGACAAAGGCAAAAACTTTATGCACTACCCCTGGACAAACAATGCAAAGAAAAATGTTGTGCAGCTGATTTCAGAGTCAAGAGGGTGCTTCTTACCAACCCTCAAAGAAAAACCAGCACAGAGAATAGTAAAATGTGCAAAGCCAAACTGGTTGCTACTCTCTATCCATTCCCCAGCTTCCTTTGTTCACAGAAAGTGACCCTCTCCATGGCCCTGGGGTAAATCTGATCTGTCCATGGTTGTCATGCTGGTCCCATTCCCCTCGCAGGGCAGTTCTGGCCTGTTAAAAAGGGCGGTGAAATCTGCAGGGACTGTCGGAAGAGACTCTCTCCTTCTGCTGGACATTGACATTTCTGGAAGTGCCACTATGAATGGCCACTGCAAATGACTGTACCCATTTTGTGATTCTGAAGGAAATAGACTGAGAATAAATGTCAACTGGCAGAGCGGAAAGAAAGAATCTGAAGCTCCGACATTTCTTGATCCACTGAAATTACCAACTTTAAACGTGCATCATCTCCAGGCTTTTTGTTATGTTAAGTAAATAATATCCTTATTATTAAATCAGTTTGAATTGGGGTTCACTGTTATACCCAAAAGCATACAGTAGGAATTTTCTTTGGTGGGCTATTTGAGACTTGTCAGAATTCATTATCTACAGTCTTACAAATCGGTTGGATTTCCATTACCTTCTTACATACACTGATCTGCTGGAAATATAGGGAGATCAAATCATATTTAATATGTCTTTTAAAATGTACTCATTTTCTTCTAGCCACTTTTGGAACTCCAAAAAAGTAACTCTGTCATGCTAACAACTCCCTTGTTAGAGAAAAGAATTGTGGGTGTGTAAGCATTGTTTTCCCATGACAATGTTTCTTTTTAATTATTTATTTATTTAGAGACAGGGTTTCACTCTGTCACCCAGGCTAGAGTGCCAGTGGCATGATCACAGCTCA
Organism: Papio anubis; assembly: GCF_008728515.1. Lineage (NCBI taxonomy): Eukaryota > Metazoa > Chordata > Mammalia > Primates > Cercopithecidae > Papio > Papio anubis. The sequence continues at coordinate 60,337,898 of NC_044984.1, forward strand.
TGGCAGCCTTGACCTTCCCAGGCTCAGGTGATCCTACCGCCTCAGCCTCCCGAGTAGTTGAGACTACTGCTATCAAATGGGTGGCATGTACCATCACACCCAGCTAATTTTTGTACTTTTTTGTAGAGATAGAGTTTTGCCATGTTGCCCATGCAGGCCTTGAACTCCTAGGTTCAAGCCATCCTCCCACCTCATCCTCCCTAGCAGGTCACTGGGCCCTCCAAATCTAAGAGTCATGTCCAGGAATCAGCATTTCTAACAAGCACTCTTTTATGAGATATATGGAAGGCATGACTTAGCGCTTGAGGAAGAAGAGCTAGAAGAGGAGGAGGACTTCTTCCAGGCAATGAGAGGCCTTAGAAATTAGTTGGAAACCTTTTTTTAATATTTACTTCTTCCAGAAGACTAGAAACATGGTAGGGACTGAGTGAGTGAGGTGGATGGCCAATTTCCCTGCTTTAGGAAGATTCTCCCTGAAATTTTCCATTGATGTTATGGTCTGCTCAATGTTTGTAAACACAGCTTCTCTGAGACTGGAGCATGAAATGGTGTGTCGGTAGCTTTGACTGGTAATGTGCCTTAATATAAATATGTATAAACATTATATGTACGCACACATATGCAAACATACAAGTTTTTTTAAATTTTTATTTTTATTTTTATTTATTTATTTTCTTTTTTTTTGAGACCGAGTCTCGCTGGATCACCCAGGCTGGAGCACAGTGGCGTGATCTCAGCTCACTGCAACCTCCGCTTCCCAGGGTCAAGCTATTCTTTTGCCTCAGCCTCCTGAGCAGCTGTGAATACAGGCACCTGCCACCACACCTGGCTACTTTTTGTACTTTTAGTAGAGATGGGGTTTCACCATGTTGGCCAGGCTCGTCTCAAACGCCTGACCACCTGCCTTGACCTCCCAAAGTGCTGGGATTATAGGCATGAGCCACCACACCCAGCCACATACAAGCTTTAAATGAAGTGTTTTAAATGACTTCCTCTGTATTTATAGATCATGAGTAAAAAAGAATGTCATGGATGGTAACATTCTAAAGAAATGAACACAGGCACAGGAGCACCAGCCAGTGAACACAGAGACCATACTGGACAAGGGACTAAAGGCAAGAGACGTGGAGATTTATTGATTAGAAAGCCATGTGGTTGGGAAGGGGAGAGGTGTGATGATGTAGATGGGCCTACATCATTATGGGAAGGACTCGTATGGCATCTGTATGGGGAACAAGCATTTTTATTCTTCTTCATATTTTGGTCACAGACATTAACATATAATATATGAGACTGTAAAGTCCAGAGATACAGGAACTGTGCCTGTATATTTTCTATATCATAGATACCACAGAATTTATAGCTAACATTTGTAACATAATCAAATATTATAGCAGGTAATAAACAAGAGAGGAAAAAACCAAAAATAAGTCATTAACATTTATCATGGATATTTTAGCCTTCTTAGCCTTACCCGAATTTATTTTCTACAGTTTTCAAAAGGAATAATAGAAATAAAAGGGTTAAAGAAAGTATAGATAGATCGATATAGCTATACATAAGAATAACAGGATAGGATTTCTACTTTTATAGAAATCTAGTGAGAAACAAGATGCTCTCTATATTTCTAAAACATCTTGAACTTTTTGATGAGAATACTTTTTTCAGAGCAAAGCTGTTATTATAAAAATAGTATTCTACTGCTGATTTGTCCTTTAAATATATTAGAAACATTCTTTTGAACTAAGATCTTTTAAATTGTTACATTAAAATGCAGTTTTTCTCCTTATTTGGTCATTTTTCTTCTTAGTGAAATCATAGTCCTAGAAAGCTAGATTTTTATTATGTTTTCAAAAACAGATGCTATTTTTATAGATAAAAGAGGATGGTTGCATATAACACTGATTTTCTTCATTAAAAAAAAAAAAGCACGGAATATGCTGAATAATTGCCCAAAATTCTTTTCTGGGGCAGTGTAGAATAGTGGAAAGGGAAAAAGATGTGGAGCTATACAACCTGGGCGGGTGTTATAGCTTCATTATATGCTGGCCTTGGAATGTTTTGCAAGTCAGTTACTGTCTTTTGGATTCAGCTTCTGCATGCATGAATCTGAATGGCAATACATCTGTACATGGTTGTTGTAAGGGTTAAAATCAGTCAGTGCACTTTTAAATCACGTTACAAACTGTGTCACTATTATTATATGACACATACAAACTATGTGTCATTATCATCATATGATCGATATCAACAAAATGAAAACTCATGTCAGCTCATCTTGAAATGAGAATGTTTGATTCCATGGATGTGATCGTGAAGCCGAGTTCAGAGAGATATTTCTGGAATATTCTATACAATGCTAAACAAAGATAAGCAGTTTTTAAGTTAACAGAATGCTGACCCCAGAATCATCCATTTTAGAGAAGTTGAGCTGAGTTGGGTAGTTCAAAACAGTTGCCTGAAGCTCCACTTAGGTTTGAGATGGAGTAGATTTGGAAGACAAGACGAATGAAGTATTTGATTGTCTAAAAAAGGGAATGGAGACACTTTAATTTACAGCTTCTGAGGAAAGGTCATCAATCCAGAGAAGACAGTGAAGGAAGGTCCAGGAAGAAGGTATCCTCTGGAAAGGCCAGGGTGTCAGGGCCACTGTGGAAGTGTGAGCATGTAGCAGAAAGAACTCACTTCACAACTGTTTAGAAACATTAAGGATATAAGCTAATGTTCGGGAATAGTTAACGTTTCTCGGATTGAATATTAAGCTTCCTCCAAGGAAAACAACTCAACTGCTAAAGTCAGCCCTAAACTAGTGCCAAGAAAATAGTGCTAAATTAGGATTCTAGGAGAGATATGACTCAGTTAAGTATCATAGAGCACTCAACCCATAAACTATCCCTTTGTAGTCCTTGAGAACATAAGAGATTACAAATAAATGTACTGACTCTTTCCTTAAGGAAAAGAAATGCCTAAAATCATGATTCAGCTTTTTAAATTCAGTTTCCATGTGTACTGCTATAGGTGCTGGGAAATACTTGATAGTCAAATCATTTTGTAAAACCATTTCAAATGTTTAGTCTAAGACCAGGCAAATGTTCTTGGAACCAAATACATTTTCTGGGTATTGATTCTAAATCTCTTTAGTCAGAATGAAAGTAATAAGAACTGTTTTAAAAATCATATTATTTCTATAAGCTTATGGGCAAGCGTACAAGAAAAGATATACATGTTCCATGTCAAATTGCGTGTATCTAGTTCAAGTCCTGATCTGATGTAATATAATGACTATCTGAATAATTGGCCAAATGTCAAGAAGATGGATATCTTAAAGAGACTTTCAAGTATATTGCCAACACGATTGGAGTATTAACAACAAGTTTGGATATTAATTCTTGGTAATCTCCAATAGCATCTAATTTCATTTCCATTATTTCATAGATGCCTCCTTTTCATCTAATATTGAGCACTAATTAGTCTTCATTTGGCTGGAGTTGACATTAGCTAAAGTTTGAACTTAGGCTATAGCATCTATGCATACTTGTTTGATTTGTGAAAACCCAGCAGCATGGCAGTTTTATTCATTTTCCTGTGCTGGCTCTTAAGCACATGTGCATATGCAAAGTGACCTAGCTTTGTGAATGGTCATACACAGAGAAAAAGAAATACATATAGAATAAATAATTTGAGCCTTAAAAATATATATATGTATATATGTGTGTGTGTGTGTATATATGTGTATATGTATGTATAGCGCTCCTGTTTTGAAAACTTGTAGCAATAGGAAATAGGACTGAAACATTCATTCTTTTCTATGAAGTAACATTAATCTCACAATTTTCACTTCACTTTTTGACTAAGGGTGGATTTTTCCCCTAAAATCTTAGAGAATCCTAAAAATTGAGATGCAAAGTCGACTCCTGAGACTGTGTATTCCTTTACCCCACATGTGTGTGACTGTTTACTTCAGACTACTTTATGTTCCTCAAAGCACAACCATCTCCCGTAAAACAAAAATCTCTATTAAACTGCTATAACTCGGGAGCACACCAGAGTATCCCCTTGACACTAACCATGGTTTGACAACACTATCCCCAAACCACATCTTTTGCTTTTTAATTTGTTAAGCTTAATTGTAATCTTTAACTTTCCAAAGTGAAGGCAAAGAAATTTTCTTACTGTATTTCTTTGTGATAGGGAAAAAGTGATACTTTTCTTCTACTTCGTCTTCAAATTTCTTCTGGAATTTTTTTTCAGTGACCTTATCTCTACCTTCTTATTTTCCCTATTATAAAGAAAATAGTCAGCTCTTCTTTCCTACATTTATCTTTTCCATATTTGATCAGCACGCCTCCCCACACTTAAGAAAACATTGTAGGAAAAAATATTAATCTACAATTGTACATTGTACTCTAATATCTGTGTTTCATTTGTCTCCCCCATTAGACTCTAGGCTTCTTTAAAGATTTCTTCTTTGTTTTCTACACCCAGTTCCTGTCTGTCATATAGTTCAAATATCAATTAGTATTTGATGAGCCAATGAACCACTTCATCAGGTCAGAATCCAGAAGGATGCATTTTGAAACTAATCATGACACTGTGATTTTTAAAGGGCTTCCCATTGATCTTTTCACTCCATTCCAAAGGTGTCTCAAAGGCACCCGAGGGAAGGCAAAAACTCCGAAGTATCAGCCCCCCAGTCTGTTCTCATGAGAGCTGCTATGGCTCATTGCCACACATACGCAGTCTGATGTTAATCAACACTAACTAGAGCAGCTTGTGGCTATTCTCATCCTTGAGCAGATGAAACGAGGCCAGCAGCAGTGAGGGCACTTTGCTATAATAATCCAATAAATACTTTTGAAATGATGCTTACTTTTGTCTTTTGCATTAAAGTCTAAGTGCAAAGCCAAGAGAATAGAAAATAAAGAACACTTCCCCTTTTCCACAATACCAAGCAGAAATTCCAGAGATTTTGCCAAAACTCCCCCATAGATTTATCACTTCTTGGGAGACTTTGTACAGAGAACTACAAAATCTCCTTTGCACCATAACGGCCAGATGTTACTGTTGAATTGTAACCACCCGTAGCTACATGTGTACACACATTGCACAGTCATCTCTAAATGCACACAGGAGGCACAAGGAATGGAAGTTAAGGCCTAACTTAGGCTTTTTCTAGGTTCAGAAAAAACTCTCACTAGCTACTCCTGGTAGATGGTTTCTCCTCTTTACCAAAGCCTCCCATCACTAGAAGGCACGTTTATTTCCAACTCAGGAAGCACTAAGACAGAAAAGCTTTCAACCCCAGAAGGGTGGTGCCTAGAGGTGTGATTTGTGTAGCTAACTATAGCTGAATCTCATCCTCACAATATTGTATCAACATTTGATCTGAAATAAATCCTTCAAACTTCAGATATACCATATTCCTATCTAATTATCAAAATACATTCCTTAGGTCCATTAAAACTTTTTGATCACTATTGTAGAATACCTCAAACTGAACTCCCCTATATCTGATCAATACCTGAGTTGACCATTAATTTTAAATTTAATTCAAAGTGACAGTTTTCATTCTAGACCTTCCCTGGATAGCCACAGAGAAGTGTTATGCACAAATTATTTCAGCCATTCAGTTTCAGTGAAGAGGTAGAGTTCAGGTGGATTTGGAGTGGGTATGAGAATCTAGCCAGATGGCCACAGACAGTCCTGGTGCTCTGAAAGAACAACCACAGCATAAGCAAGAAACTGGAACACCATGCCTGGTATAGGCCAATCCCTCCTTTCACTGCAATCTGGCAGCTTTTGGTAAAGTAAGTGTAAGGGGAAGGATCCAGGCTGGAGAGGAGTGAGCAGGAAAATTGAGTACAGGATCTCAGAAGGTACAAAAAGGTATGCAGAAGGTACAAAAATCTCTTGGCTAATACAGCTTAATGACACGTCACAAAAATTACTCTTACTGAATTAGAAAGACCTTACCTTGATTGTATGGGATTAAACCATATGAAATTGCTGATAATTGATTGGTTTCGACCTACAAAAATGCCTGTTCATGTGGCTCAACCTGATAGTACGAGTCACACGGTGAATGCTGTGAAGATGCTCTGCCTCCACCTATCCTGGCGATACAGTTCTGCAGGAGGATTTGCATCTAAAAATCAGAGATTTTTGTTTTTACAGAGTCAGAGTCTTGCTCTGTTGTCCAGACTGGAATGCAGTGACTACTCACAGGTGCGATCATAGTACACTGCAGCCTCGAACTTCTGGACTCAAGGGTCCTTTTTCCTCAGTCTCCCAAGTAGCTGGGACTAAAAACATGTGCCAACATGCCTAGTCCTAAGATTTGTTTTTAGTTGACCTCCCCTGGAGCTCTGGTTTTCCATTGAGGGGCCTCAGGGGCATCCTGGGAGGGCAGACATGGGTTGGAGTAGAGGCCACGTGAATGAGTCTCAGAAATACCATTTTGTTTGCTTTCTGTTGTAGGGTCCCCACATAAGATCTAACATAAAAGGTGTGGGGGAGATTCTTATGCTTTAAAAAAAAAAAAAAAAAAGTGGTTCAAAGCCTCCAAAGCCTGAAGTTCATTGTTTGAAAAGTGACCCAAACACAAATCTTGACATTCTGGAATATTGAAGTTTTAAAACTGTAAATCCGGAGGGCCATGAACAAACATGTCAATCACGTAATTTCATGAAAGACAAATTCTTGATAATGGTCATCCTCCTTCAGCCAGGTAAACATCAAATTCAAAGAAAATATATTCAGGACAGCAGTGTGAAATTTCTGAGGATAAGAGCATATTTCATAGCATATAAATGAGAGTGGATCTCGGTGAATGTTCTATACAGAAAGAAAGGTTGTGTTATGAACCTTTAAATAACTTTGGACAAAGGGTGAAGAAGGATATTGTTCACACCACAAGTCAAAAGCTACTCCCATCAATGTGCCCCAACCACACAAGTCAAGGCTGCTGCTGGCCTTGATGGTTCATGGCCATTTGGAGTGTTTGCAGAGAGATTTGATGACTACTTGTCTAGAATTTGAGCTGTGTCTACTTATTCAATATTTTGGGACATTTTTCCTATAAATAACCAATCAATTTGGTCTAGAAAGCAGTGAAGTGATAAGTAATAGGTCTATGTATTTATTGAAATGTTGTCTGTATGATAGGGATATATTCATCTGTCAGTTCAGGCAGATAAAACTGGTTACGCATGTGTGGATACAAACATGATCATAAACCTCACTAGTTCAATGAGCTGGCTTACATCTAAAGGACTCTTTTGGAAGTTTAAAAACAAATATCTTTTGCATAAACATTTTTAATATGACACCATATTTAACTTAAAATTTTAAATAACAGATGATCCTATGAGATGTTATTTTATGAGGTGTGAAGGGCCCCCAAAATGTCACTCTCATTGAGGAATTTTTATAGAAATTAGGGTTTTTACATCCTTTTTTAGTAAATGGCTAGAAGATCTGTCTTACACTATATTGCTATGAGACTGGAAAACAATCTACATGAAAAAAGATTATGCTAGGGCACAGAAGTACCTATTGGTTGAACAATGGTCATATGATTTTTAAAACAAAATCATACGATTTCAAAACAAAGTGGGCAAAATCGCCTACTACTGGCTGGCAAGAAGCAAAGGATCTAATTATATTAAAATTCTGCTGCTTACATTAAAGCCAGAGACTCATCTGCACAGGGAGCCATGTGAAGGGCTTCTTTCTTTCTAAGGTCAACTTAAGACCCTTTGCATAATAATCATGTTTGCTTTACCATACACTGTGCCTAATTTTTTTAAAAAAATTAAGTTGGTAAGCTCAATTCAAGCCTCTTTTTATTTAATGTTTAGATTAGTACTAAAATGAACTACTAATGTCTGGGTCCTTTGTTAGCAAGGATTTTCTTTCAATGCCTACCAGAAGGAGTGGCTTAGCTGTCTGAGTATCAGCTTTAAAATACCTAGACTTCCTGGAACCATAGATTGTATTCTTAGGAGGGCCGAGGAACTTCTTAATTATTCTGAAATAGGTGGAATGGCAGACCATTTCCTACACAAGTGTCTTTCTACAAAATCTTAAAAATCCAGATACTCTGTGGATTTTAAAAATTCAGTAACTTTTTTTCTTTCATTTGGAGAACTGCTCGTCTGCTGTATGACCTCAGAAACCCAAAACTATGTCCTTTCCTTTTGCTTATCCTCTACAGTTTCTTAGCATGTTGTACCCTAAGCTATTTGTATATACTTTAACAATGATATTTATTTATTTGCAAGCATTATACTTTCAATTGTGGCTGAGCTAGTCCATTCTAAGGGCTAGACTACAGAGCACTACTCACTGAAATCCATGTGGTTAGAAAGAGCTCTTCTTAATCTTCACATGATATGTTCAACTGATGGGGTCTTTGAGTTCTCACCATTTTTTTTTTCTTTAGAGGCAGGGTCTTGCTCTGTCACCCAGGCAGGAGTGCAATGGTGTGATCATAGCTCACTGCAGCCTCAACCTCCTAGGCTCAAGCAATCCTCCCACCTCAGCCTCCTGAGTAGCTGGGAGTACAGGCATGCACCACTACACCTGGCTAATTATTTTTAATAGAGGTGAAGTCTTGCCAGGTTACCCAGGCTGGTCTCAAACTCGTGAGCTCAAACAATCCTCCCAAAGTGCTGAGATTACCGGCATGAGCCACCGCATCCGACCAGAGTTTTATTTTAACATCTATTAATCCAAAACATTTCTTCAAAGTCCTTTGGTGATTTTGTCAATGCTGCTATTGATGTTTTGTTCTGGGAGGAAGCTCTGTTTCACCCCATTGTATTTTAGAAGTTTAAATGCAACCATGGAATGAGGATTTTCATTACAAGCTTTTT